>NC_087185.1:7657500-7710000 GCF_035594125.1 Scylla paramamosain
A
This sequence comes from Scylla paramamosain, assembly GCF_035594125.1. Taxonomy (NCBI): domain Eukaryota; kingdom Metazoa; phylum Arthropoda; class Malacostraca; order Decapoda; family Portunidae; genus Scylla; species Scylla paramamosain. The sequence continues at coordinate 7,657,502 of NC_087185.1, forward strand.
ATAATGTTACGGGGCAAGGGTGAGACGCGACTTCCCGCGCAACGCTCCTACTGCCACCCACTGCTCGGTACCTGCAACCCACCTGAGGGCAAGGTGACAAAACATACCTAAACTCAAGACTGATTAGTTCAGCACGTGATGTTACCTGTAATTTATGGTAAGGTGAAATTGTACACCTCAATCCATGACTTTTGTTTGGCACGTGACCTTGCACCTCTTATTTATGGCAAGGCAATATAGCACACCTGAACACTCCTGATTAATTAGTTCAGCACACGATTATACCTGTAACTTGTGGTAAATGAATGAAAGTTTTTTTTTAAACCCCACATTTCTTTTCTGGACTTCGCATTATCACCACTGTCTCCAGCGGTACTCAAAACTGATTACGAAAACTAATTCTGTATTTCTTCACATTATCTTACCTGTGATGTGTGGGAGATGAATCCTTACAGCGCCACCTTTCCCGCCTGCACTTCACAGTACCTCCACTATCTCCACCTCCACCACCTCCACCAAAGGGCCCCTCCTGTCCTGGGTAACTCACTTTCTCTGCGTCAACATCACCACCAACGCCGCCTCCACCGCCGCTCACAGCAACACGTGGGCACGCTCATCACTCAGTCCAGCGCAGCCACTCCACCTCCACTAGTCCACACCGCTCTACTCCACCTTCAATGCTTCTCAGGACGAAACTCAAGCCCCTTAGCACTTAGAATTGCATTAATAAGGCACTCTCCTTTCTTCTTCTCCTCAGGAACACCACAAACACTAACGCACGGAAACAAACACTCACAAAATTATCAGATTTAAAAAGTGATACCAATATTTCACAACCAGTTTCGATCTTTTTTATTCACTCTCTCTCTCTTAACTCTCTTTCTCTTTCTCCCTCACTCGCTCACTTTTCCCTGTTTTCTCGCACGCTTGTCTACGTTCGGGACATTCATTTCACATCACCACGACCTTCTCTTCATACACAAGCTGCATCATCATTTTACATCAGCTTCATCTCTCCCGCTCGCCTGCTCATCCGTAACACTCCTGAGTCTCCTTCCACTCCCAGAACGACCCCATCACGACCATCACCACATCACGACCACGAGGCTCCCTTAAGCGGGTCGTCCCATCAAGGCGCCGCTTCTCAGGGCACGAGGGAGGCACGGAGGGCAGTCCTTATGCTCCAGATAGACGGTGAGGCCCCTCGTTGCGTCCTCACACGCCCTCAACACATCGCACACTCGCTCAGGTAAAAGTTGGAAGTGAGCGAACGGATTTGGAGAAAGCTTGAGCGACCGAGGTTCATGATGGTGTGTGTGTGTGTGTGTGTGTGTGTGTGTGAGTAGGAGAGAGAGAGAGAGAGAGAGAGAGAGAGAGAGAGAGAGAGAGAGAGAGAGAGAGAGAGAGAGAGAGAGAGAGAGAGAGAGAGAGAGAGAGAGAGAATGCATAGACAGGCATGAAGGTAGAAAAAAAAAGGGAAAGAACAGACGAAAGAACACACACACACACACACACACACACACACACACACACACACACACACACACACACACACACACACACACACATACACTTAAACTCAACGAGATAACATCATCCAAATCGCTTAAGCCAATCAGCAACCTAAAGAAAACGTCATGCTGCCCACCACGTTACCCCTCCCTTACCTCCTACAAGGTAACATTCATTTCTTTAATACACCAGCTAATACCGCCATTCATTTCATCTCTTTCTCCTGCCTCCTTGCCCTCCTTGCCTCATGTACAAGTCCCTTCTCCTTTTCCTCCTCCTCCTCCTTCCTCCCCCTCAGTCAAGCGCCTACATAGCGATTCTCAACGAACTTCAACAAAATTGATCGAAAGAAAACAAGATTCGTTCACAAATGATGCTGGAAGTCACGCCGCCGGCCCTCCCCTCCTCCCTTCACTCTCCCTGCCTCTTCTCACTCTCTCCTTTCTCCTCACGGTTCTATATATTCCAGCAGGCATCATAAAAAAACAAAGGTGATTCACTGCAGGAATAACACTACTTTCTAGCCTTGATGCATGATAGTTTTCTTAAACGAGTTCCAGGGGAGAGTCGTGACATGAGTGCAAGTTACCCCTACAAAGATTGGTTTTCCTTCCTCCGTGTATTGGAAAAGAGAAAATTGGCTTTCGCGGCAACTTAGGTAGATATGAAAAATAGCTAGAAATCTGGTTAAAGAACAAAGGAATAGGAAGGAATTAAAACAGGAGTCTCTATAGTCAGACACAGCCGCAGCACGAAGCATCCCTTAACAAGACAGAACAAAAGATAACAAAGGATTGAAACTATTGTCCGAAACACTGCACCGAACATTTCACGAGCATGGCAAACATATTTCCGAGCATGTCTGATGAAAATATTCTGCCTAAATAGCTGATTATGATTGAAGCTGACATGCGGTCCACATGAAGCGTGTCTGTAACAGCAGGACAGTCACTCTCTTCCCATCACAGCGTCAGTACAAGCAACATGATGGAGACTCAATAATACTAATGTCATTCCATGCGTCTCCTTTCTTGAGTTTGTTTTTGTATTATGGGTCTGTAGGATCCCAGAGTACAGGGTGATGCTAAAAACTATCCGAGGAACGTAGTATATCTGGTCCACCCTCCACGCCAAGGCATTACCACGTCTGTTCTTTACCAACCCTGACTCGGAATCGTTCAGTCATACTATGTCCGAAGCAGGAAAGGTCCACACCAGACATCCGAACACCTTCCCGAACCATAATTTGAGCATATTTGGGGCAATGGTGTTTTCACACGTGTAATCAAACACATTGAAGACACTGCTTCGAACAATGTTTCGTAGTGTTCGGGACAAGTGTGGCCGCACTCAAGCCTCACAAGAATATAATTGCCGCTCCTTAACCACGAGAAATTCCTAAATGGCTAAGTATTTATTTTTTTTTTTTTATGTAGGAGGGACACTGGCCAAGGACAACAAAAAACCAATAAAAAAAAAAATTCCCACTGAAATGCCAGTCCCATAAAAGAGTCCAAAGCGGTAGTCAAAAATTGAAGGATGTCTTGAAACCTTCTTGAAGGAATTCAAGTCATAGGAAGGTGGAAATACAGAAGCAGGCAGGGAGCTCCAGAGTTTACCAGAGAAAGGGATGAATGATTGAGAATACTGGTTAACTCTTGCGTTAGAGAGGTGGACAGAATAGGGGTGAGAGAAAGAAGAAATTCTTGTGCAGCGAGGCTGCGGAAGGAGGGGAGGCATGCAGTTAGCAAGATCAGAAGAGCAGTTAGCATGAAAATAGCGGTAGAAGACAACAAGAGGTGCAACATTTCGGCGATGAGACAGAAAACAGTCAGTTAGAGGAGAGGAGTTGATAAGACGAAAAGCTTTTGATTCCACCCTGTCTAGAAGAGCAGTATGAGTGGAACCCTCCCAGACATGTGAAGCATACTCCATACATAGCCGGATAAGGCCTTTGTACAGAGTTAGCAGCTGGGGGGGTGATTAAAACTGGTGGAGACGTCTCAGAACACCTAACTTCATAGAAGCTGTTTTAGCTAGAGATGAGATGTGAAGTTTCCAGTTCAGACTATAAGTAAAGGACAGACCGAGGATGTTCAGTGTAGAAGAGGGGGACAGTTGAGTGTCAATGAAGAAGAGGGGATAGCTGTCTGGAAGGCTGTGTCGAATTGATAGACGGAGGAATTGAGTTTTTGAGGCATTGAACAATACCAAGTTTCCTCTGCCCCAATCAGAAATTTTAGAAAGATCAGAAGTCAAGTGTTCTGTGGTTTCCCTGCGTGAAATGTTTACTTCCTGAAGGGTTGGACGTCTATGAAAAGACGTTGAAAAGTGCAGGGTGGTACCATCAGCGTAGGAGTGGATAAGACAAGAAGTTTGGTATAGAAGATCATTAATGAATAATAAGAAGAGAGTGGGTGACAGGACAGAACCCTGAGGAACACCACTGTTAATAGATTTAGGAGAAGAACAGTGACCGTCTACCACAGCAAAAATAGAACGGTCAGAAAGGAAACTTGAGATGAAGTTACAGAGAGAAGGATAGAAGCCGTAGGAGGGTAGTTTGGAAATCAAAGCTTTGTGCCAGACTCTATCAAAAGCTTTTGATATGTCCAAGGCAACAGCAAAAGTTTCACCAAAATCTCTAAAAGAAGATGACCAAGACTCAGTAAGGAAAGCCAGAAGATCACCAGTAGAGCGGCCTTGACGGAACCCATACTGGCGATCAGATAGAAGTTTGTGAAGTGATAGATGTTTAAGAATCTTCCTGTTGAGGATAGATTCAAAAACTTTAGATGGGCAGGAAATTAAAGCAATAGGACGGTAGTTTGAGAGATTAGAACGGTCACCCTTTTTAGGAATTGGCTGAATGTAGGCAAACTTCCAGCAAGAAGGAAAGGTAGATGTTGACAGACAGAGCTGAAAGAGTTTGACTAGGCAAGCTGCAAGCACGGAGGCACAGTTTCGGAGAACAATAGGAGGGACCCCATCAGGTCCATATGCCTTCCGAGGGTTTAGGCCAGCGAGGTCATGGCCTCATGGCCTCAACATCATTGCGAACAATTTTAATAGGTAGCATGAAGTAGTCAGAGGCTGGAGGAGAGGGAGGAACAAGCCCAGAATCGTCCAAGGTAGAGTTTTTAGCAAAGGCTTGAGCGAAGAGTTCAGCTTTAGAAATAGATGTGATAGCAGTGGTGCCATCTGGTTGAAATAAAGGAGGGAAAGAAGAAGACGCAAAGTTATTGGAGATATTTTTGGCTAGATGCCAGAAGTCACGAGGGGAGTTAGATCTTGAAAGGTTTTGACACTTTCTATTAATGAAAGAGTACTTCACTAGTTGGAGAACAGACTTGGCATGGTTCTGGGCAGAAATATAAAGTGCATGAGATTCTGGTGATGAAAGGCTTAAGTACCTTTTGTGGGCCACCTATCTACCATGTATAGCACGAGAACAAGCTGTGTTAAACCAAGGTTTAGAAGGTTTAGGTCGAGAAAAAGAGTGAGGAATGTACGCCTCCATGCCAGACACTATCACCTCTGTTATGCGCTCAGCACACAAAGACGGGTCTCTGACACAGAAGCAGTAGTCATTCCAAGGAAAATCAGCAAAATACCTCTCCAGGTCCCCCCAACTAGCAGAGGCAAAACGCCAGAGGCACCTTCGCTTAGGGGGATCCTGAGGAGGGATTGGAGCGATAAGACAAGATACAGATATGAGACTGTGATCGGAGGAGCCCAACGGTAAGCTTAGGTGAAGGGCAGCATTCGGTGTCCAGTGCTGAACTGATTCGTTCATCAAAACTGCTCGACGATGATGCAGCAAGCACCAAATCATCCTGGCACCTGAAACTACTCGACAGAAAGATGACACATTCCTACACTGGCACTCATTCGCTCCCTTTAAAGAGTACGAGCAAAACCCTCTCTCTCTCTCTCTCTCTCTCTCTCTCTCTCTCTCTCTCTCTCTCTCTCTCTCTCTCTCTCTCTCTCTCTCTCAGCGTGATGATAATAGCTGCAATGCCACTCTCATTATCCAAGTGGCAGAAATGTAATTAGGCAGGTGCGCATTTAGATAACCTGCTTATTAAAGTTAACAAACATTTTGACTATTTTCACGATGGTCTACAGCGTGTAATGATTTCTGGGTAATGCACTAAATTATTCCTTCTATGTACAAGCTGGAATGTTGCAACAGTAGAAATTCCTTGTATAATGATAAAATAGAATTAATTATTCCATATATCTATATACTCTTATAATCAAGTACTGTAACAGTTATAAAAAATTCTACACATAATAAAAACGCAGTAAATTATTCCATCTGTCCATCATGTACATCACTGCACTATGTCGTAATAAAAAGTTTTTGTTTAATTAAAAAGAAATAAGGGCAAGTATAAATCATTTTACATATGGAACAAATATTAATATTTTATATCGATTTTTTTTCTTTTTTTATGGCGGGGGGAGGACAGGTAAAAAAGAATAACGTTCGTATATAGAAAAGAAAACATTCTCTCAAATACACGTATTGATTACATACACTTGAAAATACAAACAAAAGAAAGAAGGGAGGGAGGGAGGGAGGAAGGAAGGAAGGAATTAAGGAAGGAAGGAAGGAAGGAAGGAAGGAAGGAAGGAAGGAAAGAAGGAAGGAACGAACGAACGAACGAACGAACGAAGGAAGGAAGGAAGGAAGGAAGGAAGGAAGGAAGGAAGGAAGGAACGAACGAACGAACGAACGAACGAACGAACGAACGAACGAACGAAAGAAAGAAAGAAAAGGACGTCAAAATAAAGAAATAATATTCACTCACCCTCGTATATACTCCATTATCGCCAAGAAGTATTGCTCCGTGTGTTTCAGTTCAATTTGTCGTTTACGAAAAGCCTAAATGAAAAGTTAAATATTCTTTCAGTGACCTTTTCGCCTCCTGATGAGCGTCACTGATGGAATTACACATTTTAGAATACATTTCGCGTCTTTTTCCACTAAATATATCACGGATTTCTGAAGAGGGAGAGGAATTGCTGATTTCGGAAAGTGAAAGTGAAGATATAAAAAAAAAAAAAAAAAATAGACAAATTTTTTTTTTTTTTTTAAGTACGTTTCCGGAGCCAAGGTAAAAACTTCTAGAGTTTGCTAAGAGAAAAATCATAGTTTTGAGAAGAGACGCAAAGAAAAGGAAACCAAATCAGAAATGTATGTTTTATGACAGTCTGAGAGAGAGAGAGAGAGAGAGAGAGAGAGAGAGAGAGAGAGAGAGAGAGAGAGAGAGAGAGAGAGAGAGAGTTGGTGTAGGGAAGCAAAAGAGAAAGTCCAGAAAGGCGAATAAAGAGGAAAAATGCGAAAAGGGCAGGGGAACGAGAAAATGCACAGGGGGACAAGAGGAAATATGAGACAGAGAGGGAAGCAAAGGAAGCAGGGGAAGGGGAAAACCTGAATTCTTCCTTTTTCTGTTTCACCAACTCGTCCTTCGCTTCACCAGACTCAAAAAATAAAAGAAATCAAAACGTTTTATATATATATATATATATATATATATATATATATATATATATATATATATATATATATATATATATATATATATATATATATATATATATATATATATATATATATATAATTTATCTATTAATTTTAATTTTCATGTTGTCCCCTTATGCCTTGTCAAGCCTACTTCTGCCTCAACCACCCACTCACCTTTGCTGCACTCCGCTATGTAAGACTTGACACGTGCTTGACGTGGTGAAACAAAGGATCTGGAAGATGGATGAGCCAGTGCATGGAGTGACCATTTAAAGGAACCATTACAACGGATTGTGTCACCCACTGGTCACCAAGCACGGCAGACGCTGGACAAGTGAGCCAGCTGCTTTTGTTTACTTCCATCCCGGCGGTACCGCGTCCTCACTTTGCGCTAATATGCCCCTTTTTTAGCACTTTCTGATTTCCCGAACTTACTTTTACTCTCGTCTTTCAGTTCTCTGATACTTCCTTTCCTTTCCTGACACAGGCACTGCATGGCCTACTCCTGAATAACGTGATAATTGCGGAAAACAGCCTTAATTTGAGATGAAAGGAATCACTTCCACACGCCACACTTATCCCGCGTGTCGCGTAAACATAGTACATAAACTGTATAAAGACCTTCAAACATAAATCTATCGGTATATAATTATTATAGGTACATATATAATTTATGTGTATTATCTCAGTTTAAAATTACGTTGTGTACATGAACAAAACGGATATGTGCCACTTGCCTCAAACTATCGTACCTCGTCAACTATCATTATCTGCAAGCTACTTGGCCTCAGCCTCTTAACTATTGTTCCACGATTATTCCTTTTTTTTTTTTTTTTTCAATCTTGTACTATTTTTTTTTTTCTAAAAAATATTTACTTCTTCGTTTCTTTTTCATTTCCACTATAGCCTGTTAAATTGCAACTTATAATGAAAATATCCTTGAAAACCTCACTCACCTCCACTAGTTTGTTAAACTATCAGTAGAATTAAGGAAGCCCCCTTGAAAATCCTAATAGCATCCACTGTAGCTTGTCAAAACTTAAGAGCAGGAACATTTAAGCAGTTTCTGTAACACTTTTGTCTGTCTTCTAAAAGGTTCTATTGGTCCTTAAAGGTTCTATGTGGTTCTAAAAGCCATATCCTTTAGTTCTTAAAGTATTTAATTCAGGTTGTTAGGGCCAGAGGGCTAGGTGTCCCCCAGCTGGGTCTTCTCGTAGTAGTGCGGTGCCAGTTCCAGCAGCCAGGAGGGTTCTATCACGGTCAGGTCACGCATGAAGGCTTGGGTGGTGTGCAGAACCTCGTGGTATATCACCCTGTGGTGGTGATGGTTGGCTTAGGTTGACTCATGTGAGGTTAGTGGTGCTGGTGGTGCATTATTATTATAGTCTGCTGCTACTACTACTACTACTACTACACCCACTACTACTACGACTAAAATAATAATAATAATAATAATAATAATAATAATAATAATAATAATAATAATAATAATAATATATCTCTCTTACCACTGTGGCTGGGGCAGGGTGTACAGGGTGGAGGAGGGGTGTATGTGAAGAGGCAGGGAGGTACGCACAGAGTGGTAGCAGCCGGAGTGGTGGAGGAAGGCAGCGCTGGGGAACAGACCTGCTGTGATGCACCTTCGGATACTCTCCACATTTCCTACATGGGTGAGAGCGGGGGACATGTCAGGGAGTTTGTGCCAAGCCTAAACTAGCCTAATGTACCCTGACCTAATTGTGCTGTGCAGTAAGGAGAGATGGAGTTTGTCACATTTATGAGACATGGGATAATATGAAGGAAAGTCTATAAACTGTTTGATATAAGGAAAAGTGTACAGCTTCCTCAAACTGAAATTTGGATGGAAAAAGAAACAATAGAGGCAAGCAGTGTACATCAACTGAAGAAAAAACTCAATAAATACAGAAAGAAGAATAGATAACAGAGGCAAGTAGTGTACATCAACTGAAGGATCATCAGTCATTTGGTATCAACTAATGGAAACACATCATGAATATACATATAAGAGAGGAGAGCTAAGAAATATACATCAATTGAAGGAAAGACTACATAAATACAGACAAAGATACCCTGACATCAGCACATCACTCCCTTCATTCTATAACCAGGTAAACACACACACAGGCACTCACCACCACAAGACTTCATTTCAACACCACACTGCATCAAGAGCCTCTCCATTCGCCCTCTTATCTCCACTGCACGACGCAATGCTCGGAAGTTGATGAAGTACCTGGAGAGGGAGAATTTGTAAAGTATTAAAATAAAGCACTCATAAAATAAAACAGAAAATAATAAAGAACACACAAAATAAAATGAAAACACTGACACTAAAACATAAAAAACACTACTAAAACACAAAGAATCAGGCAGCCATACCAAATCAAACCTAACCTAACAAGAAGCCAAAAGACAGGCACAATATAACAGACTCACCTCCCACACCACTTCGAGCTCTGGCCACTTCGCAGGTAACTCTTGTAAACATTGAGTAGAGTCAGTGTGTCCCCTTCCTTCACCTGGAGGAGATGGGAGACTTAAACAGGTGTACTACTATTATGGTTCACTTGGGTTAGGGAGTTCTTAATTAACTGCATGGATAAAACGTGAGATGGTATGCTTCCTTGTTAACTGAAGGTTGTTTGGACATGTTAGGAGAAGGAAGTGAGAGAAGAGCCATATATTTAGAGAAATATAGGAGTATGAGGTAGTTGTGAGACCAGTGTGTTGAAGCTGAAGAAGACCTGAAGACAACATATGGAGCAGAATATGACAAGGAGACGAGGTGGAAGACGAAGGACTGGTTCATAAATAACAGATGGGCAAAGATCAGTTCATAAATAACAGGAAACAGACAGGCAGAGACTAGTTCACAAGTAAAGTTGTCAATGGCTGAAAGGAACAAAGCCTGAAGCTGGTGAGTGCTCCTCAATCACTGGATGGTTTCTAGAGGAGCTTGTATAAATGCATGGATGACGATGATGGACAGAAAGTTTGGAGTGCTGAGGAGCTGCCTGTCTGCCTCAACTGCACTACACCTTCCATTTGCTACACTACCTTCTCAAGAAGAAATAACAACTTCACCATATCTTTACCTGAAAGTTACGCTGCCTGGCTCTAGCTATGTGGCGCTGTCCTCCTCTGGGGTCGATGAACACATTCTGTACTTGAAGCATGGCCACGATGGACAGGATCTCCTCAGAACATTCATGCTCTCCTGAAAAATAGATGGAAAGCTAGGTAAAGATTATATAATACTGCTTGGCCAAACAGAGGCTGAAAATCTGAGAGAACAAAAAAAAGGAATAAACAGAAAAGATCTACTATTGCAGGGACAATGAAAAACTGGATATTAATAGGATTTAAGTAAAAATCTACAAAGGGAAGATGCTTGAACTATGTATATAAAAAAAAAGTACAGCTTTCTCCAGTAGACTAGTAATGGATTAGAAGAGGTTATGGAGGCAAGGAATGTTCATCACCTGATGGAAAGAAAGACTGGACAAATATAGAAAGAAGAGGTGATAGAGGCAAGAATTGTATATCAACTGAATGGACAAACAAACAGGGTATAGAAACATCCCCACACTAGAACATTTCACTCCCTCTATACCACACACACACACATACACACACCTGACACCAGTAACATCTTGGCCAGCTGTGGAGGAAGGGGTAACTCAGCCATATTTTGTCCCAGGGGTCGTGTTAGCTGGCCATCTTCTCCTATAGCCCCTAATGCAAACAGTTCATCAAGGGCTGCTATGAGATGACTGGCTGGCGGTGGAGATGGAAAGTCAAAACGCAGCATATTATCTGAGAAGAAATGATGAGGGAACATGTGAGAGGGATGTAGGAGAGGGCATGTGAAAGGAATGCAAGAAAGGGGATGCTCTGAAATGAGTATGAGCTACAGAAAAAATAGATGGAAGGAAGCACTGGAATAAGAGAGACAGTATGTGCCAGTAATTAATTAAGGTAGTTCAGTGGCAGTGATATGTGCTCACCTGCCTCAACTACTGACTCAGTTTACATAGAGCATACTACTATTACTACTACCACTAACACTACTACTACTTACCTATCCCAAGAGCCATGAGGTTAAGCACAGCAGAGGACAAGTTAGTTCTGACCATCTCAGGAGGTGTAGCTTGGCTGAGAGTGGCAAAGTCCTCTTCCTTATACAGCCTGTGAGAATAGCAACAATACAGCCTGAGGAAATGATGAGCTGATTTTTTTTAAATGTGCTTTGGAGGGATGTCCAGTAATTATGTTACATTATACAGTAATTAGTACAAAATTATTTTCTTAGGCAGTAGCATGACTATATATTTGCATAGAGATAGATGCCCTTCAAAAGTTTGCATATATATATATATATATATATATATATATATATATATATATATATATATATATATATATATATATATATATATATATATATATATATATATATATATATATATATATATATATATATATATGATAATAATATTTATGTTTGAGATTCACCTGAAAACTGCACAGGCTCATAATGATGATTATGATGCTAATACAACAACAACAATAATACAAACACACACACACACACACACACACACACACACACACACACACACACACACACACACACACACACCTGTACACCTGGCCAGAGCGAGTGCGTCCAGCCCGCCCCGCTCTCTGATTGGCCGAGGCTTGGGAGGCTGGGACCACCACCAGTGCATCTGACTGCCCATTGAACCAGCGCAACTTGACAAACCCAGAGTCCACAACTGTCACAGGGTGGTGTGTGGCATGTGATTAGTGAGAATGTGGTGATGGCTTGGATAATGATGACAGAATGTGTGCTAAGGTATCCTGGAAGCCCCATCCACCGCCCCACCACAGTGTATGAAGCAACTTTTTGATGCACTCATTTCCCATCATTCCTACATTAATTTTCAGTCACCTTATCAGTTAGCTTCTGAGGTGTTTTCCTCTTAATATTAATAGGGAAACAATATTACAAGTATTAATCCTTCAGAACAAGTATGAAAACAAATTGAAGTCAGGTGAATGAAGTGTAGAACAGTTACTGGTGTCATCACCACCACCACACTCACCAAACACAATGCCTGGCAGGGTAATGGAAGTTTCAGCAAGGTTGGTTGCCACCACCACCTTCCTAACTCCCTGTGGCGGTGAGAGGAATGCCTGTAGCTGGTCACTGTTGTGGAGCGAGCCATGTAAAGGCCACACCTGCATCTTGCCTGCAGAAGGAAGAAAAGGGACTAGAGAAAGAAAATAAAAGAAGATATGAGAATAAACATGGAGGAAAAAGGAAGACAGAGAAGGAAAGGCATATAGACAGGCAGATAGATGGACAAAAAAAATAATGAAATACAGACTCTCTCTCTCTCTCTCTCTCTCTCTCTCTCTCTCTCTCTCTCTCTCTCTCTCTCTCTCTCTCTCTCTCTCTCTCTCTCTCTCTCTCTCTCTCTCTCTCTCCACCTACCTCCCTTCTCCCCCAACCTACTGCTTTCCTCCCTTAGGGCAGACACACATTTGTCCACCTCCTCCACACCTGTCAGGAAAACAAGAACTCCACCAGGACCTTCCTTTGTGTGGATTTTTAGAACTGTATCCACACTGCTTCGTACATAATCTGCAGCCGCCTCTGTGTGTATGTAGGAGAGAAAGAATGTTTTTATTTGTTATTTACCAATGTTTATCTACTTGTTTTTTATTGTTATCATTAGAGAAAATACAGAATGCATTATTATTCTTATCACTTATTATCATCATTATAAGTATCAAAACTTCCTTCCAACACCAAAAAGTTAAACTAAAAGCACACACACACACACACACACACACACACACACACACACACACACACACATTCAAACAAACACCAACCTTGCAAATAAAACACATCAACTGGAAAATTCCGCCCCTCCACTGACACCACTGCCGCTGTGTCCTTTGTCTTATCTTTCGTCGCATTGTGGTTGAAGAATCGGAAGAGCTGATCTGCATCTACTGTAGCAGATGACACAATGAGCCTAAGGTCCTTCCGTTTCCGCTGTACCTTCTTCAGCAATCCCAACAGGATATCCGTGAAGAGAGTACACTCATGTACCTCGTCAACCATAATGACACTGTACTGTGCAGGGAAGAAGTGTTACTATCGTTACTTTACTCACCTCCCTCATCTATCATCCATCATTAATATGTTGTACTGTGGGATGAAGTGTTACTATCATTATTTTTATTCCCCTCCTTATCTCTTGTTTATGATTTGTATGCTATACTGTGTGGTGAAGAAGTGTTACTGTTATAATTTTACTTATCTCCCTTGTTTAGCATCTATCATTATTATGTTGTACTATGTGGAGTGGAAAAGTTACTATCATTATTTTTTACATATCTCATCTATCATTACTCTGCTGATGTGTTACTATCATTATTTTTATATACCTCACCTATCATAATTATGCTGCAATATGAGATAAATAAGTGTTACTATCATTATTTTTATTGCCCTTCTTCGTCTATTATCAGTCATTACTATTACACACCTGCCGTAACAGTGGATCTGCCATCATCTCTCGAACCAGCAGTCCTTCCGTTACATATTTGATCTGCGTCACGCCCGGAGAGGTGCGATCGTCAAAGCGAATAGCATAACCAACCTCCCTGCCCAGTATCACATCACATTCCTCAGCAACTCGCTCAGCTAGGGTGGTGCAGGCTACACGGCGAGGCTCCGTTATGCAGATCATTCCGTCCTGCCCCCAGCCTGCCTCCTGGAGGTACTGTCACATAGAGAAATGTTATGAGAAGGTAATGATGAGAAAGGTGACTCAAAGACAATCTTGTGAGTCAAAAGGAGGCAAAGCTGAGATAGAACTTGAATTTGTGACAGAAACACACACACACACACACACACACACACACACACACACACATAGTCCTGTACACACTGTTGTGGAAAGAATTTTATGTTATCCTGTGATGGTAAGAGATATGACTCTATGACAACCGTGTGAGTCAAAAGAAGACACAAAAGGGAAAGAACTTGAAGAATTAGAGACAGAAACACACATACACACACTCTCCTGTAGACACTGTTTAAGAAAGAATGTTGTTATTCGTTGGTGGCAAGAAATGTGACTCTATAAAAACTCTGCAAGACAAAAGAAAGCAAAGCAGAGACAGAACTAGAAGGATCAGCATTGAACACACACAAGTACACACACCTGAGGGATCTGAGTGCTCTTCCCTGATCCTGTTTCACCAACGACAACAACCGTCTGGTAATTCTCAAGAAGGTAAAGTATGTGGCTGCGCAGTGAGAAGACTGGGAGACGCTGCCGTTGTGCCTGCAGACTCAGGTTACGGTTAGGGTTGAAGATGAAGGAGGTGCCACTGGTGGGCTCCACGTCACTGCGGTCCTCGGCGTAGTTGCTGTCGTCTCCTTGTGGTGGTGGTGATAGAAATGCTCATGATGGTGATGAGAGTGATAGTAATGACAATAATGATAATGGTAGTGCTGGTAGTAAAAAAAAAAAAAAAAAAAAAAATTATTGTAATAAGAGTGATCATTTTCAGCTACTAGGAAAGTGTTTGAATGAAAGGAAGACTAATTTCACACCCACCTGGCTTGAGAAATCGTCCTTTGAGAGACATCTCGGCAAAACGTACACGAACACATGAACAGGTCACCTGAAAAAAATAAATAAATAAAATAAATAAATAAAAAGCACATGGTAATTTATCAGAATAATAGTTTCCTGTAGAGAGTTTGCTGTCGTGTCGCCTCGCCTCTCAACTCTCACAACACACTCACAGTTCTCACAATACACTCTCAATACACTCATAACAAGCAAGTCTCATCCACACAACCCACCTCTCCCAAACTGCCGCGCCGCCAGCTGTGTTTACGTTTGTGTCGATCCGGATTCCGTCCCTGACTCACATCCGAACGATTTCTCAACGTTTTCAAAATGTCAAAAAAAAAAGTAAAGAAAAGAAAAGAAAAGAAAAGAAAGAAAAATCCGATCAACAATTATTTAATTTTGATTTCGGTAATTCTATATTACAACTCCATCTCCCCTCTTCTCCCCTGCGCCCCAACTTTTCAAACAAGCTTGGGAGACTTGGGAATCGGGGGTTTTGTGGGGAGATTGGTTGGTTGATTAATTGATTAGTAAAAAATAAAAAATAAAAGCGCCGCAGCATCGCCAAGTGGCCGTCGCTGTGAAGAATGTGGGGGAGGAATGCGATTCGTCCACTCGGGCATGCATTTAATCTTGCTCAGCAAAGCACTGTCTAAAATTAATAATTCAAAGTGGAATTTGTTCTTCTTTCAATTTCCCAAGAATTCTGAGAGGAGAGGTAGACTCGGAAGTTCCTCGATCCTTAATTTGTGTAATGTATCTGAGGTCTGTGTCATTGGGTTATTCAGGTGGCAGGTTATGTATCAGCCTAATGGTTACATGGCATTGTGATGGAGCTATTCATGGTCATTCCTTGAATCCAGCTCATAAGTTTTCATGTATTGAAGTGTGGTGTGATATCTTAGCAGCAGTGTGATATTCACAGGTGAGCCTGTGAATGCTGACTCCCTCACTTCTTAATCTGCTGCTGCTACTGGTGGTCTTTCTTCTTCTTCAACTAATGGTGGTGGTGGTGGTGGTGCTTTTGTGTGATTAAGCAAGCAAACAATGATAGGGTTTTCTCAGTGAACTGAATAACGTTGTCATGAATGCTTCTTCTTCCTCTGATGGTGGCGGTGCTTCTTCTACCTCTGGTGCTGCTTCTTCTTTTTCATCTTCTTCTTTTGATGATGATGATGGTGAAGCTTCTTCTGATGATGATGATGGTGCTGCTGCTGCTTCTTCTTCTTCCTCCTCCTCCTGACCCTGGCAACTACATGAACTACCTAACTAACCATATCCTATCCTATCTTATCCTATCCTAACTTAACCTAACCTAGCCTAATCTTAACCTGCTTGAGTCAGTCAGTTTGGTGGTGCTTCTCCTTCTTCCGATGGTGGCGGTACTTCTTCCTCTGCTAGCGAATGGTGGTGCTTCTTCTTGGTGGTGGTGGCGTGCTTCTTCTTCCTCTGCTGGTGGTGGTTGTGGCGGTGCTTCTTCTTCCTCTGCTGCTTATTCCTCTTCCTATGGTGGTGGTGCTGTTCCTTTCCCTTCTTCCTCAGTTGTTGGTGGTGCTGTTGCTTCTTCTTCTTCTGCTGATGGTAGTGCTGCGTCTTCTTCTTCCTCTACTGTTGCTGGTGCTGCTTCTTCTTCCTCTGCAGGTGGTGATGGTGGCGGTGCTTCTTCTTCTTCTCCTGCTGGTGGTGGTAGTGCTTCTTCTTCCTCTGCTGCTGGTGGTGATGGCACTTCATTTTCTTCTCTTGCTTTTTTTTTTTTTTTTTCTTCTTTTGCTGCTGGTCCTTCTTCTTCCTCTGCTGCTTGTAGTTGCTTTTGCCGCTTCTTCTTCTTCCTCTGCTGCTGATGGTGGTGCTTCTTCCTCTGATGATGGTGATGTTTCTTCCTCTGATGGTGGTAGTGCTTCTTCTTCTTCTTCTTCTTCTTCTTCTTCTTCTTCTTCTTCTTCTTCTTCTTCTTCTTTTTCCTCTGCTGCTGCTACTGGTGGTCTTTCTTCTTCAACTAGTGGTGGTGGTGGTGGTGGTGGTGGTGGTGCTTCTTCTTCCTCTGATGGTCAGGGTCAGATGCTTTTTCTTCTTCTGCTGCTGCTGGTGATGAAGGTGGTGCTGCTTCTTCTTTTTCCTCTGCTGCTGCTGCTGGTCTTTCTTCTTCTTCAACTAGCGGTGGTGGTGGTGGTGGTGATGCTTCTTCTTCCTCTGATGGTAGTGCTTCTTCTTTTGCTGCTGCTGGTGCTGGTGGTGGTCCTTCTTCTTCTTCCTCAGCTGGTGGTGGTGATGGTGGTGCTTCTTCCTCTCATGGTGGTGGTGATGCTTCTTCTTCCTCTGATGGCGGTGGTGGTACTGCTTCTTCTTCCTTCTTCTTCCTTCTCCTACTGATTTTGGCAACTACATGGACCACCAAACTAACTTTATCCTATCATATCCTATCCTAACCTATCTTTAACCTCCTTGAAGGTGCCTGAGGTTGTCAGGGTCAGTTCGGTGTTGCTTCTTCCTCTACTGGTGGTGGTGGTGCTGCTTCTTCTTTCTCTGCTGCTACTGCTTCTTTCTCTGTTGGTGGTGGTGCTGGTCCTTATTCTTCTTCCTCTGCTGTTGCTGCTGGTGGTGCTCCTTCTTCCTCTGCTGGTGCTGCTGCTTCTTCCTCTGCTGCTGCTACTGGTGCTGCTGCTGCTGCTTCTACTCTTTTTCCTCTGCTGCTGGTGCTGCTGGTCCTTCTTGCTCTGGTGCTGGAAGTGGTGGTGGTGGTGATGCTGTTGGTTGTGCTGCTGCTTCTCCTTCCTCTCCCTCTGCTGCTGCTTCTTCTTCCTCTTGCGGTGGTGGTGCTTCTTCCTCTGCTACTGCTGGTGATAGCGCTTTTTCTTCTTCCTCTGCTGCTGGTGGTGGTGGTCCTTCTTCTTCCTCTCTTGCTGTTGTTGGTGGTACTTCTTTTTCTGCTTCTTCTTCTGCTGTTGCTGGTCCTTCTTCTTCTTCCTCTAATGCTGGTGGTGATGATGGTGGTGCTGCTTCTTTTTCCTCTGCTGGTGGTGGTGGTACCTCTTCCTCTTGGTGTTTGATATGCTGCTACTGGTGGTGATGATGGTGGTGCTGCTTCTTCTGCTGCTGTTGGTGATGATGGTGGTGCTGCTTCTTCCTCTGCTGCTGCTAGTGGTCCTTTTTCTTCTTCTTCTTTCTCTGCTGGTGCTGCTGCTTCCTCCTCTCCTACTGCTTGTGGTGCTGATGTTTCTTCCTCTGCTGGTGGTGGTCCTTCTTCTTTTTTCTCTGCTGCTGCTGGTGGTCCTTCTTCCTCTGCTGCTGCTTATGGTGTTTCCTCTTCTTCCTTTGCTGCTGCTGGTCTTTTTTCTTTCTCTGATGCAGGTGGGGGTGGTCCTTCCTCTGCTGGTGATGAGGGTGGTCCTTCTTCTTCCTCTGCTGGTGGTGGTGGTGGTGGTGATTCTTCTTCTTCCTCTGCTGGTGGTGGTGGTGATCCTTCTTCTTCTGCTGGTGGTGGTGGTGATCCCTCTTCCTCCTCTGCTGTTGGTGGTGGTCCTTCTTCCTCTGCTGCTTCCTCCTTCTGACCCTGGTCACTACATGGACCTCCAAACTGACTATCCTATTCTATCCTAGCCTATTATTGTTAACCTACTCAGGAGAGTCAGTTTGGTAGTCCTTGTAGTTCCCAAGATGGGAAAAGGGATGGGGAGGGCAGCCCTCCCCTGGGCAGCTCCATCACCATACTGTGTGCTTCGTAGGCACACATGGTGATGGAATGGATGCACTTTGAAGTTTTTTGCAAGTTCTGGGTGGGGTTCGAACCCACGTTTCCCTCACGTCAGTCAATTTTAAAGCTCATCACTCTACCCACTGGGCCACGAGAACCCAACACACTGCTTGCAAAGTTGGCCTATTTCCGCATCTTTTGTTCATGTTAATAATATATAATGAAGAAGAAATGTCTGTTATGATGTAAATGTTTTTATAACAAGTCTTTTCTTATCTATTTTTTGTTTATTTTTATCTATTTATTTATTTTTATTTATTCATTTTTATTTAAGTTACTAGTGGGATTTGAACGCTGGCGTCCAACAGTCAATGTTCCCAAGTACTCTATCTTCTAAGAGTAAAAAACATGTATTTGAATACAGTATTTCTCTAACTGGTTCATCCCGCACCAAAAGTTCAATAGGAATTACTGCTGCCGATTTTAATGTGAACATTCGCATTCATAACGATAATAAGATATAATTAAGTATTGTGGACTTGTAGGAGTATCAATCATGGCATGAAAACAGTAGTGGGTGAGATTATAGAACTCTAGAGTGGTGGGGGTTCCTTGGTTCTGGAGCCTCCTGTTGGAACCTTTCCTGTGCGGCACCACCACTACACCATTACACCTGTCCATTCTGCAGCACGATAAGGACTCAACTCAGAGATCCATGGATTGATTTATTCGTAATTCACGTCGTCTCAACATAATCAATTTATATCATCCAAAAAAAGATGGGTGATTGTAGCTACAGCTTTAGTTACTGAAGGGAATAGCGGAATTGCACTCACGCTATCAAACTTAAACATAATGCATAAATCTATTATTTTTGCATCCAAATAATGTATAGTGAGCATGATACCTCGAGAAAAATTTGCTTACAAATGATGCGAGTAATGGTAAACTTACGCGAGCGGGAGTAATATTTCCCTCTAGGAGCTGGAGGCGCCAATGTCGCGGCGAGAGCAAAAATTTAACACTGAGTAGACAGACTGTCTTCTTAGTATACAGTCCTTGACTCAGCTGACGGACACCGAACAGTTCGGTGCCCGTCAGCTGAGTCAAGAACTCTGTATGACGAGTTCGGTCCGACCATGCTTCAAGCCCAGCCACCGCGATAAGGTGACTTCCCACAGCGAGTAGCGGGGGAAAGAAAATAGGTGAAATATGGAGTAAAAAAAAAAAAGAATCTAAGATAAAAAAAGTAACATTTTTAAGGAAATTTTCATAACGGACACTAAAGTAACCTAACAAGCGGGACCTCACCACCCCTGGACCCCAACCTTATTTAACCTCACCTAAAGGTAGGGCTTTGTCCCACCTGGAACACAACTCAAGGACATTAACCTAGCCGTTCCCAACTTAAGTAAGTTAACCTAACCAAGGTTAACCTAACCTAACGGGGGTGGTGACTTTCACATCTCTTGGACATTCCACTTAAAGGCACTAATCTAACCTAACCGACACAATCTAACTTTATCAGATATATACTTACAACGTCTGTTACACTCCAGACACTGCACAGATTGCGATAAAAAGCCCCACGAACACAAATTCTATCGCCGAATCGTTTGGAAAAAATGTAATTTTGCAGTATAATTCCAGTAATAGTATTTACACTCATTCCACTCGGTTACGATAGCAGCCATGTTCAATCTGAAGTTCACCTTCTAATTCAATTGGTTCCCTCCTGTCTACAGGATAACGAGCTGTCTTGGCATTGGCCAGAAATACGGATGTTATTAATAGATAATGGCAGAAAAGAACGTGGTCACACACGTCATAGTACATAATGGACTGGGGAGCATGCGCATTAGCACTCTGCCAGTAAACAAGCACACGAACGAACGCAGTTTGAGCTCAGCTAATGGAGTGGTACAGAGCTCGCTGGACTTACAAAAAATCCAAGACGCCGCACATTCTCAGAACTGTTACAGCCACATCAGACTCCTCCCCCAAAAGACTTACATTTACGGCAAGGCCACAGTGTGTCCTACATGACATAAATTTCGTTCGAACACCTCACCATCTATCCCGTGTGCCCTAACCTTTCTCAGGAGCCTCTGATGGGGTACCTTGTCAAACGCTTTACTGAAGTCCAGATATAAGATGTCATAACCATCACCATTATCTGCTGCCTCATACACTTTACTGTAAAAACTTAACAAGTTCGTCAGGCAAGACTTCCCCTTCGTGAAGCCATGCTGTGACTGATTTATCAAGTTAGTTTTTCTAAATGTTCGCTATTATTGACTCCATTATTTTACCTACAACTGAAGTTAAGCTGACAGGTCTATAATTTGACGTTATAGTTTTATATCCTTTCTTAAAGATACTATATCAGCCTGCCTCCACATTACTGGTACCTCATCTGACTCAAGTGATTTCCTAAAGACAGAAACTAACGGCTCACTAATAACCTCCTTGCATTCCTTAAGTACTCTGGGATATATTTCATCTAGTCTTGGTGTCTTGAACTTTTTAACCTATCTATCACCTGTTTCACTATCTCCTTAGTTATGGTAATATTTGTCAGCCTCTCATTCTCATCTGCTCTAAACATCTGTTCGGCATATCCTGCTTTCAGAATTTTACTATCTCCTCCCCAGAACTAACCAGCTCCCCATCTGCTGCCTTTAATGGACATATTGCTTCCTTATTCTTCGTCCTATATACCTGATAAAATCCCTTGGAATCCGTTTTCGCTTGACTGGCTACCTTTAATTCATAATTACTTTTAGTTTTCCTTGTTAACCTCCTGACTGTTCTAACTAATTGATAATATTGTGGTCTTAAAACCTCTTCCCCTGCCTTTGATCTCTTATATATACTTCTCTTCCGCCCTATATAGTGTTTTAACCTAACAGTCATCCATTTACGGTAATTTCTCTGTGATCTTATTGCTCTATACGGGATGTTTGCTAACTATCCTGTACGTAATTTATACAACTCAACTACATCTACTTTACCTAATCCTCTCATCTCGGTCCCTTCCATCCTCTTTCATTCCCTCGACCTCACCTCTCCCATATCAGCATGACCTGACCCTCCAACATATTCACACATATCTCCCCCCTCTCTCTCCTCCGACCCTTCGGGCACTTCTTTCCTTCTCTTGCCCTACACCCTCACACCTCACCTCTCTCTTCCTGCCTTATCTCTCTCAACTTCGTCCCGGACCTGACCTCACCCTGTATCCGTTGCCAGTCAACTCCTTGGAGGTACCTTTTTAATCCCTCAAAGTCTGCTCTCCTAAAGTCAGATATTTTACTAATGTTTTTGCTTCTAAAAGTTTCCTCCCATTTTAATTTGTACCTAATTTCCCAATGGTCACTATAACGTAGCTGTCCTACAGCTTCTACCTGCGTTACTGCTTCCTCCTTGTTAGTCAGAATTAAATCTAGAATATTGTTCTCCCCCTTGTGGGTTCTACGATTACTTGTTTTAGAAAATTATCCTGAATTACCTTAAGAAATTCATCTGCTTCCTTGTTACTTACCATCAAGCTCCAATCGATATTCCTAAAATTAAAATCTACTACAACACATACGTGACTGTACCTGCCTGCTCTATTTATTTCCTGCCATAGTGAGGTGTTAATTGTCGTTGTTGTACATGACACGGAGCTATTACAAAGAATAACCTTAATATCACTAGATACACATAAACATAATCATTGAAATGAGAGAGAGAGAGAGAGAGAGAGAGAGAGAGAGAGAGAGAGAGAGAGAGAGAGAGAGAGAGAGAGAGAGAGAGAGAGAGAGAGAGAGAGAGAGAGAGAGAGAGAGAGAGTAAAATATTTTTCAGGGAACCCAAACTCCCACCGATTCGAAATGAATAATAATAGGAAATTAATGTTGATTTTTTCTTACTTATTCACCAGTTTAAAATTGAGTACGAGACGAAAGAAGGAATGATATGAATTTCGTCCTAAGGGTGTTCATAGCTATAAAAAATATGCACGTATACACACACACACACACACACACACACACACACACACACACACACACACACACACACACACACACACACAACATATACATTTAAACTAAACGTCTTGTCGTGCTCTTGAGTTGCTGCAACTCGCTGTTAAAATAATAGATATGTGGTTTAATCAGTGGTCTTCCTTACCTGCCGAATGTTGGTTCAGAGAGAGAGAGAGAGAGAGAGAGAGAGAGAGAGAGAGAGAGAGAGAGAGAGAGAGAGAGAGAGAGAGAGAGAGAGAGAGAGAGAGAGAGAGAGAGAGAGAGAGAGAGAGAGAGAGAAAGAGACTTCTGAATTTCGATGTAACCTCAAATGACTTAATGAAGCTAAAAATCCACATTATTACCATTATCCTTATCAGCCTCTACGATTGCACTACGGAACTAAATCTTCCACCACTTTTTAAACTAAAAGAAAATTTACCCTTCCTCCATCCTTAACCACTTCGGCAGGAAAACTCAAACAAATTCTACCTTTACTGCCTTATTTTCGTTCACTCTACTAACCATCAACTATCTGTCAAACGCATGATAAACCTTTCATTCTCTAGTCTACTTTAACACCAACAAACCCACACCTCCACACCAACACTACAGTACCTTCAAGCGTCCCACAACACAAAGGAAGAGAAGGGGAGACACACAAGAGACATCCCTGGAGATCCTTCAGGGCTGTGTATCCTGCCCTGAGGAGTGACGGGACCCGCCGCCTCGCCCTGAAGTTATGACAGAGGGGAGAGTACGGGAGAGGAGGGGAGAAGAGAGGCGTCAACGTCCCCGTCAGGAAGTTGGTCCGGAGGGAGACGCAGCAGCATCCGTGTTCAGATGTCGGGGTCTTTGTTCCAGGAGCTTTTATCCCACCCGAAGACGCGGCGACGAGTGAAAGAGAATTCCCGGGAGATATTCAGCCGCACACTGCATGGGAAGTCACAGGATGATGGTTTCTCCTCTTGTTCTTCATTATATTACTCCCACTCCTCCTCCCCCTCCTCCTCCTCCTCCTCCTCCTCCTCATATTCCTCGTTCTTTTTGTTATCGCTTCTTCTTTTCTTTTAATCATCTCTCTTCTCGTCCTGCTTCTCGTAAGTCGGTAAAATACATCCTGCACCTCTTGTTCATTATTACATTACTCCTTCTCTTCTTCCTCTTATATTTCGCTCTATTGTCACAGCTTTCTCCATTTCTCTTAATCTTGTTCTCTCTCTTTTCGCCCGAGTCGTAATTCAGTAAGATTCATTCCGTTCCTCATGTTCTTCCTACAATGACTCGTCCTCTTTTTGCTGTCCCTCCTTATTTCATTATTATTTATTTGTATTTTCCTTACCCTGTTTATCATTCCATTTTCATCGCTTTTGTTCCGTTTCTCATCCTATTTTCTCTCCCTTTTTTTCTTTGTTTCTCTCTCTTCTCGTCGTTTTCTTATGGTTACCGCATCTCCCCCATTTCTCCTCGTTCTCTTCACATCACTTTCCTCATTCCGCTCTCTCTCTCTCATCTCCTTCTTCTACAGTTACACCACCTCCATTCATCCTCCTCCTACTCCTCCTCCTCCTCGTTCTATTCATACCCTTCCTATTCATCCTATGATCTCTCCTCATCTTCCTTCAGGCACAAGCACAAGTTTAGAATACACTTGTGCGGATAAGCCACGCCCCTGCACCGTAACTCCACCACTAGGTCTTGCTTCCCGCTGCCACACATCACCGCTGCGCCGCCTCCTCCGCTACACCGCGTCCGTAAAGCTCCCGAAGGCGGCGCAGGGAAGGTTACGTGTGTGGGTGAGGGGAGAGGGAGGCAGGAGGGAAGGGAGGCAGGAATGTGAGATCTGTTTGCCTGGTTTAGTTTAGTTTGCATTCTTTCTTTACCTTGCGAATCTTATTTCACGTTGCTGGTGGTGGTGGTGGTGGTGGTGGTGGTGGTGGTGGTGGTGGTGGTGGTAGTGGTGGTGGTTTTGTTGGTGATTCTCTCTCTCTCTCTCTCTCTCTCTCTCTCTCTCTCTCCTCTCTCTCTCTCTCTCTCTCTCTCTCTCTCTCTCTCTCTCTCTCTCAATAATGTTCGTTTACCGAGCTTTTCATTGGTTTTCTTCTCGTTCGTATCATCTGATGTTATTACCGACTTTCATAGATTCCTATACACACACACACACACACAATATGTCACGGTATTCCAGGGTAAAAAAAAAGGAAAAAAAAAGAAAAAAAAAGGAAAAAAAGGAAAAAGGAAAAAGGAATAGAATAGAATTTCAATTTACATCTGCATATTCCATCAAGCTGATCAGAGTGCGGAAAAAGACAATTTGGTGGTAATTGGCGTAAAGCAGATGAAGGGAGGGAAAAAGTGATTCTCCTGAAAGTGTTCTCCGTAACTCGCTAATTCTGACCGCTGAGTCTGCCTAAGTTTTCCCATCAAAACAAGACCCCTTCCCTCCCCAGTGACTCCCTATTCCTCCCTTTCCACCTGTCCTCTTTCTCTCTTGCTCTTGTTCTCTTATTTCTAATTCTCTTCCTCTTGTTCCGTCTCTCCACGCAGACAAAACTCAATTATGACGATATCCACACATCCGCCTCCACCTCCTCCTCTTCCAACTCCTCTTCCACGTCATTCCACGCTTTTCACTCTAATTTTCCTCCTCCTCCTCTTTCTCCTTTCTCCTCCTCCTCGCTTTTCTCTCATCTCTCCTCTACTTCCCTTCCTCCATCTATTATTTCTCGCCTCTCCACCTACACTTCACTCCCCACTCACCCCTCCACCACATTCACCACACACAAAATCACCTCCACCAGTATCCACATGAGCCAAGCAGCGCCACTAGCCACACTTGGTCTATATGACATCCACACACCTCCACCACTACAGCACATCCACGGCTCCACCACCGCCGCCGCCCCACGCCGCCACATCCTCGCCTCTAAGAAATGTGGCGGGTTCGTTGGGAGGACGATAAAATGTTAAGTATATGTTTCTCTATAAATATTTTAAGTTAATATCTTCCGTCCAGTTTACCAAGAGAGTTCCTCGCACGTACATGCCTTTAGTAGTAGTGGTAGTAGTAGTAGTAGTAGTAGTAGTAGTAGTAGTAGTAGTAGTAGTAGTAGTAGTAGTAGTAGTAGTAGTAGTAGCAGTAGTAGTAG
Organism: Scylla paramamosain; assembly: GCF_035594125.1. Lineage (NCBI taxonomy): Eukaryota > Metazoa > Arthropoda > Malacostraca > Decapoda > Portunidae > Scylla > Scylla paramamosain. The sequence goes on from NC_087185.1 coordinate 7,683,088, forward strand.
TAGTAGTAGTAGTAGTAGTAGTAGTAGTAGTAGTAGTAGTAGTAGTAGCAGTAGTAATAGTAGTAGTAGTAGTAGTAGTAGTAGTAGTAGTAGTAGTAGTAGTAGTAGTAGTAGTAGTAGTAGTAATAGTAGTAGTAGTAGTAGTAGTATCATTACCATTATAATCATTACCATTACATAAAGACAATGCAAAGTGGAACAAATGTGTCTTCCTCTAACACAAGAGGTAATTTATTTTTCCTTACAATTTCTCATATATATATATATATATATATATATATATATATATATATATATATATATATATATATATATATATATATATATATATATATATATATATATATATATATATATATATATATATATATATATATATATATATATCCCATCACATTCCCACTTTCCTTCCTAATCTTGCCTTTCCTCCTCGTACTACTTTCCCTCTATTCTTCCTGTCACTACTACATTACTCTTCCTGTCACCTTCACTCTCATATCCACTTAGCCCTGTCTTTTCTCTTCACGTTCGCTTCCCCATTTCCCCTCCCTCAACCACCTGCCCCATGCGCCCCTCTCCTTCCCCTCCCTTGGTCTCTACTCTCGCTGCCATGTCGTGTTTGGCGTCGCTCTAATAACCAATTTGCCAGCCTTGTTTTGGGGCAAAGCTGCACCCTGTCGAGCCATGAAATTAAGGCTGTGAAAATACCCGAGTTTTGCGCCGCCACTCCGTAACTGGTGGGCGAAGCGAATCGAGGTGGCAAACGTGACACACCTGCACTTGACACACCTGTAGTAGTCACCTGTGCTTTTCACCTGTTTCATCAAATACATCCACATTAAACTGAACTCATTTTAATTTACTTTATCATCGTCTATGTTTTATCTATCAATTTCATATTAATTTCTACTCAGATGCATATAACTCATCCATTTTCATCCACTCGTTCATTATCCACCACATCCTTTATCCATGAGGTTATTCACCGTCACACCTTTTCGCCTACATCATTTGCACCTTTTTGTCTCACACACCTGTTACTCAGCTACTCATCCCGTGCCATAACTGTGCTTCATCCACCCCTGCCCTCAATTTCCGCTCCTGCCTCACCTCCCTGCCTTAATTTGATCTCGCTCACCTGTTTTACACCTGTGTCTCGTTTTCCGGCCTGCTCCCCCTCCCCCATCCCCGCAACACACACACCAATATTTCGCACAAGGGAACATCTCTCACTACCTTACCTGAAGAGAGAGAGAGAGAGAGAGAGAGAGAGAGAGAGAGAGATACACTTGTTTAGGAAATATATGTTCATTAGCAAATGGCTCCCGAAATGTGATTAGTGACAAGGAAATCAAATACGATAACAAAACCAAATAAAGACACTGACTGAAAACAGCATGAAAATAGCATACACACTATACATCCAAAGAAAACACACACACACACACACACACACACAAAGAGAGAGAGAGAGAGAGAGAGAGAGAGAGAGAGAGAGAGAGAGAGAGAGAGAGAGAGAGAGAGAGAGAGAGAGAGAGAGAGAGAGAGAGAGAGAGAGAGAGAATCACCCAACTCACACCGAAAAACACGAAAGAAAATAAACAGAATAACAATAAAATACAAAGTAAAAATACAAAAATAAGCATAATAATCAAGATAAAGACACAACGTCCACACTTCCACCTCGGACCCGAAAGATAATAATGATAATATGTACAAAGGTGAAGTTACGGGAGAGTTGAGGCCATAGAATCACCAAGGCCAGGTAGAAGGACTGATTAGATTGGAGTAGCCTTAGAAATTCCCTCAATCCTCGGCGACCTTGACTTGGAATACTGAACAAGTTCCCCCTTCAGAGGAGTGAGAGGGAGAAGGAATTCAATTACATTTTAATTATTTCGCGGTATAAGTGGATGAGGAACTGGAGGGTGATGCAGGAGAATTGGATTACTGAGGCGCGGGTGTACCTAGAGACAGTAACACACACACACACACACACACACACACACACACACACACACACACACACGCACACACACACGTCATATCATCCCAGGCCCTGATACAAAATAGCTTCCTGTCAAAACGTCACCTCGTCTCCGTGAACTCATTCATATGTATGACGCTAATTTCAAGTTTTGTATTAGTGAGCAGGGTCACAGGAGTCTCTCTCTCTCTCTCTCTCTCTCTCTCTCTCTCTCTCTCTCTCTCTCTCTCTCTCTCTCTCTCTCTCTCTCTCTCTCTCGCAGCTATATTTAACTTCCCTTGTTCGCTACACAACATATCTTTCTCTTCCAGATGAACACCAGTCTCTCTCTCTCTCTCTCTCTCTCTCTCTCTCTCTCTCTCTCTCTCTCTCTCTCTCTCTCTCTCTCTCTCTCTCTCTCTCTCTCTCTCTCTCTCTCTCTCTCTCTCGCCATCCCTGCCTCTTCTTCATCGCCAGAATAATGTCACCCTTTTTATCATCTTCCTGACGAGGCGCCGCGAGGGGGCAGGAGTCGAGACAGGACGCCACGCCCCTGGAAGACACATGACCCGCTCACCCTCACTCAATCTACTTCAGGGGAGTGGATAATGGATATGCAAGTGTGGTTCAGGAGCTCGAAGTACAGAGGACTACGAAGGGTTGAGAAATTATACCAAGCAGCATCAGAGTTTTTAGATCCTGCTTATATTACTTTATCATACGTTAGGTTGGAATAAGTTGTGATAGGATTGCTTAGATTAGATTGGGTTAGATTAAGTTGGGTTAGGTTATGTTGGACTCGTATTCTTAAACGTTTTTGGCATTAATAAGGAGTATTTTTTAAAGGTTACAGAGATTACATTTAGAGCCTTCCTATATTGTTTCACTACATGATAGGATAGGGTAGACTATGATAGGATAGGATAGGACAGGACAGGACAGGAGCGGAGAGGAAAGGAAAGGAAAGGAAAGGAAAGGAAAGGAAAGGAAAGGAAAGGAGAGGAGAGGAGAGGAGAGGTTAGGATTGGTTTGGTTGGACTAATTTCTAAAAGCTTTTGAGTATTTTCAAACATCATAAAGGTGATAAATTGAGTTCTTGCGATTTTTTATAATTAATGATGCAGCATTCTTGTCAAACTATCACAAGAATCATGAAAACATCCGTGAAAACTTGAATAACTACAAACACATCCTGTCAACGGAAGTCAAGGTAAGACGCACACACACACCATAGCAAGGTTGCTCCCCATCATCCCATCCCTCCAGCCTCCAAGTGTTGTGATTAGAAAAATGACTGGTGGGGTGAAGCCTTCGCCTTTATTTCCTACATCTCTCATTTTAAATCTTCCAGTAGCTCATCACAGTCTCGTAAAGGGCCACAAGTCTGCTGCTGTTTACTCTCCCTCTGTGGCCTTCATACAAGTCAGCTGCGTAAAAAAGAATAACGCAGTCTTCCAAACAGGACGCTCGCTATTATTTAATATGCAGTCTCTATTAAGGTGGAAATCGCGCCAGCACCAATATTAAGGTGGGAATCGCGGCAACACCAAAATCTAGGCTGGTAAAAAGTACAACGATTAAAAGAGCCTCGCGTATGTAATTATGGAAATTTCACGTAAGCCACTCTTGTGTTGACTAAGAGGAAATTCCCGAGTTAAGCCACTAATTGTCTGCCAAGTGCGACGTCACTCCGCAATGAAGTCTTGGCTGGAAATAACCCACGCTCACTCTTCCACTGTTGAGTCTCGTCTGGGAAAATAAACGAGTGGAATGCGTCACTGCGGGAGGAATTTATTGGTGAAAAGCAAGTATTTGATCAATAGGGGGTGGGAGGGAAGGCAGCTCAAGGTAACGCAATGTCAAGCAATTGGTTCATTATCTTAATTAGGTTGGGAAATTACAAGTATACAGGCGCGCGCGCGGATCAGTTTGAAGCATTATCGAGGCCACAGTCAATGCACTCCTCGCCGCCATGTTTAAAGCACCACTCTGCTCTGTCAGTCGTCTAGTGTTTCCAGTAATAATCTTTATTTCCAGTTTACTTTCCTTCACGGCAGACTAAACAATCTTGTCAACAACTATTTATAGCTGCACCCTGCTGCACTCCTCTGCAGTGGACCTGCCTCCTGTTCTCCTGGGATTTAACTGCAAAATTCGTATATCAACTCTTGCATCATTCACTTTCATGGAGGCTGGCATGCTGTATCGTCTGCATTAATTCTTTCCCTCCTGCCAAATAAATGCCGCCGAGACGAGCGCCTCTTGTGTGCGTGTGTGTGGAGAGAGATTCCAACCCACACCACCACTTAATGAAGAGGATGGAGGCAAAAGTCGTCTCATTTGATCCTTCCTTTGACTGCCTTTCATAGAGTGTGCCGCAATGTTGCTTCTCTTATTATATTGTGCAGTGTCCATGGTTGCTGGTCTCCTGAATGTGCTAAGTGTGCTAAGTGAACAAGCCTCGCCCACGTCTCTTCCCTATTGACGCTATGTAAGATTTACTCTGCAAAATCATTTTAAAATCGTCAGTCGCGTGTACATTTCGCTATATTTGCAAACTCACAGGGTCAGTGTTCTCTTGGGTCTGCTAGTGTGTGTATGATCCTTCACTTTCTTTCTAAATTTGTCGTGAGTTTTATATACATTTCACTCATACAGGAGTTAGCCAGCATCTTCGCTCCACTTCATTCACAGGTAACCTCAGGAGCACGTTGCCTCGCTATTGTTTTGTGATTTTTCCCATAGCGACTCATTCAAGACGTCCCTGGTAACTGAACAATATGTTTTAGAGACTTTTGCTTTCTCTCTTTAATCTTGATTTTTCTTAATATGATGCGTAGTTCTTGTCCTTTGGTTGCGTTGGATAATAAAAAAGTATGAGAGAGAGAGAGAGAGAGAGAGAGAGAGAGAGAGAGAGAGAGAGAGAGAGAGAGAGAGAGAGAGAGAGAGAGAGAGAGAGAGAGAGAGAGAGAGAGAGAGAGAGAGAGAGAGAGAGAGAGAGAGAGAATTAATATCAGCTCCAGCCAAGTGATGTTTCATAAAAAAAATAAAAAAATAAAAAAAAATAAAAAAATGTAAAAAATGGTTGCAAATTGGTTCACCACTCAAAGTGATGCAACTCCTCTTCCTTGAGCTTAGTGTAGCGTGGGTGTTTAATTGTTCCAAGAATCACACCTGGCTGAGAAAAAGAATTTACTCGGCGTGCTTCTCTTTGTTCTCGTGTGTGTGTGTGTGTGTGTGTGTGTGTGTGTGTGTGTGTGTGTGTGTGTGTGTGTGTGTGTGTGTGTGTGTGTGTGTGTGTGTGTGTGTGTGTGTGTGCGCGCGCGCGTGCGTACGTACGTGCGTGCGTGCGTGCGTGCGTGCGTGCGTGTGTGTGTGTGTGTGTGTGTGTGTGTGTGTGTGTGTGTGTGTGTGTGTGTGTGTGTGTGTGTGTGTGTGTGTGTGTGTGTGTGTGTGTGTGTGTGTGTGTGTGTGTGTGTGTGAGGAATGAGCAAATGAAAGGCGGGTACTATGTTGATATTAGTTGTCAGTTATCCTTTATTTCTCTTCTGATTAATTCTAACTGTAACCTACTCATCTATCTATCCATCCACCTATTTATCGATCAATCTATTCTTTGTTTATCTTTATTCAACTTGCCTCGTGTATTTACTACTCTAATTCTTATGATCTGACTTCAACAATACACCGCTGTTCTGTTTATTTCTGTAACACCTACGGATGTCTCTACCTCGTAAAACTTTTTCACTGTAACATTTCGCTCACGACGGGGAAATGCTTGCCAGGTGACAGCAGTGTTGTGGAGCAGTAAGAAAATGATGTGAGAGAACGAAAAAAAAAAAAAAAACAGTTGATGCGGAAAAGTAAGCTAACCATCTTTTTTTTCTTTTTTTTTTGGGGGGGAGGGTTGGAAAGATGAGCGTTGTATTTTCCCTTCATTTTTCACTAATTTTCTCTATCCTGCACCTCCCACTCCTCTTTTCATCAACATAATCCTCCTCATCCTCATCATCCTGGATCCACTTCTCGTAAAACACAAAAACGTACTAACTTTGCTCCCCAATTTAACTTGCTCTCTAAACTACAGTCTTAAATCACTTCCTCTGTTTATCAGGAAAAAAAAAAAAAGAATGTCCGAGTTCTATAATTCGATAATCCCATTTTCTATGAACCTGACAGCGCTTCCAGAAAATAATTGGGGATTAAGAAAGTAATTAATGTTCTAATGATGATTTCATCAGCAACATCCAACCAGTTTTCTTTCTCGTTCATGATCTTCCCTAATGATGATTTACGATTTTCTCCCTTCCACACTTTCCTTTACATCCTCCACTTCCTTCACTTTCCTTCATCTAACTCTCTTACCGCCCTCACTTAACTCTTTAATTAACTTGCTGCCTCACACCTTTCTTTACTTTTGACTTTACCTGCTGCACACTTCCTTCCCTCCTCACCTCCTACCCTCCACTTCTTAACTGTCCCCCCTCACTCTCCCCTTCTCTTCTCTCCCGGCATTATTACTCCTTCCCTCCCTCCTTCCTTTCACTTATAAATCATCCACATTCCGTTTTTATTTTTTCATTCCTCTTTTAGCTTCATGCTTCCATCATTTACTCATCCACCTTTCCTTTCAACTCACCTCTTCCTCCTTTACCTTGTTTCTTTACCATCTGCCTTACACTTCTTTCCTTCTTTCATTGCTCTTCTAGCTGCATCCTTCCATCATCATCAACCTTTGTTCCCTCCTCACCTGTTCCTTTCCTCCATCCCTCCCTCCTTTTCTTCACTCCTTAAACATCCACCCTCCTTTCTCCCATCTTTCACTTTTCCCCAGGCTCTACTTCTCCATTCATTATTCACTTTCAGCATCCGTCACTCATCAACCACTCCTCTCCTCGTCACTCGTCCCTCACTCCACACACCTGTACCACTTCTCCCCAGCGGCCTCACACCTCAGCACGCCTCTCGCTCCCTTACCTCACAAAGGGTTAAGTCTCCCCTCTTTTCCACCTCACAAAGGCTGTGTGTCAAAGGTCCCCAATATCGCCCTCTGCCCTAAGGCGCTGGAGGGTCCTGGAATGCCTGGAATGAAACACAGCCTCCATAGTGGCCCGGCTCCTTAAATAAGCCCACCTGGAGTCCTTTGAAGGGTCCGGACGCTATTTACCTACAGCGTTGCTACTAATGGGGCGTTCTCGGCCCCTTAGTGACCCTCTGAAAGCTTGTTTTACGATATAATTTTAGTCGTCCCCCTTCAAAGACAACGTATTACGCACAGAAAACGGGCGAATAAGTAGCTCCTGTTCAAAGGTTGTCCCAGAAACAGGGAATATCAGTTTTATGCTAATAATAAGAAAAAAATATTTATTAAGTACCAATGCTAAGCGGTGAGGTCAAGCGTTATTCATTGCACGACATAAGCAAACTGTTGTCCAAAAAAAGGTGAAATATCAAATATGAAGTTTGTTCATTGATAAAGAAAATATGTACGCAGTAAATGGAAAAATTGTGGAGGACAGAAGTTACTCAAAATACAAATAAACATACTAATGTCAAACAGAGGGAAAAGGTAATTGAAAGTTAATAAACGAAATCAAGAAAAAAAATCAAACGGTCAAGTGGAATTATTCATTTTACAAAACAAGCTCACATAACTCCTACATTTTGAAAATTAAGCAAAGAAATTAAACTGAAAATGAAAATACATCTGTAAATTAACAAGTTAAAAAATGTAGATCACATTACAAATGACAGAAAAGTCAGGTCAAGTTATGCATTGTATAAAAAAAAGGTAAAATAAGAAGAAAAAAAAAAAACCCAGCTAATATCCTACACCCTGAAGTGAAGCTAAAACTCACCTGGGAATGAAAAAGACAATAGCAGTCATTTTTCATTAGCGCGGCAGAAGAATCACCTCCGCGCCTAATGAATCCGACTCACCGATCACATAAAAGAGAACCAGAAATTAAAAGTTCCATTGTGTGCCATGAAATTCCCCTCAAAATTCTCTTTGTACGTAATGTTCGGCTTTCATTTACAATTCAGTGACCAATACGAGGGCTTACATTTCTCTCTCTCTCTCTCTCTCTCTCTCTCTCTCTCTCTCTCTCTCTCTCTCTCTCTCTCTCTCTCTCTCTCTCTCTCTCTCTCACCATCAAATATACCACCGGAATTTCTGTCTCTGATTCACATGCTTGATAAATTCTTCCAATGTTGAGAGTTAATGAAAAAAGAGAGAGGGAAGAAGAGAAGAAGAGAGTGGAAGAAGAGTCGAAGGGAGGGAGGGAGGGAGGGAGGGAAGGAAGGAGGGAGACACTCATTGGAAACTCAGTAAATGTTGGGGATAAGAAGTGGATTTGTTGAGGCTTGGAGGAAGGAAGTGGAGGGGAAGGAAAGGCGGGAAGGAAGTAAGATGTAGCATGGGAGGGGAAGGGAGGGGAGGGAAGGGAAGAATGAGGGAGAACGAGTGGTCGGGAGGAGAAAAAGCTGAGGTTCTTATCTGGAATGAGGAAACGCAGTGTAATAGAGAGAGAGAGAGAGAGAGAGAGAGAGAGAGAGAGAGAGAGAGAGAGAGAGAGAGAGAGAGAGAGAGAGAGAGAGCAGATTAATCAGAGTTTGGCAGCCTCGTTAGGGCCGCTTCCTGTCGTGGCTCCAAACTTTACACTAGCTCTCTCTCTCTCTCTCTCTCTCTCTCTCTCTCTCTCTCTCTCTCTCTCTCTCTCTCTCTCTCTGAAAGTTTCACCAACAAACATGTCACTTTCGATATTAAGGATTAGGGGAACCACCAAACAAACTCACGCCCTCATCCCCCACTGAAGCAAAAGCAATCATAAATACACACACACACACACACACACACACACACACACACACACACACACACACACACACACACACACACACACACACACACACACACACACACACACACACACACACACACACACACACACACACACACACACACACACACACACACACACACACATTGAAAGGAGACCAATCTTTACCTGCAGGCACATGACAAAGGAAGAACACCTTGCACAACAAATCAGTGAAGCAATATATATATTCCAACAACGAAACATACAAATGAATAGGAAAACATGTAGGAGGATGACACATGACTCACCTCCTGCCCCCTTCCTCCGTAGATCATTTCACACAGGTAGTCTGGAACAACAACAGGTGCACAGGTGAGGAGGATAAATGGTAGCACTCAGGTAACGAAGGTGCCCCCGTGTCCTGAGATTTGCCCCCTTCAGAGCAGGTGGTAAAGATACAAGGCTGGGACCGCCACTCAAAAATCAAGGGAAATTTCGACGATTGGGGAGGAAAATGGAAACATGTGTGTGATATGTGAGTGAAGGCACGTGTGGTGAGTGTTGTGAGTGAGGCGGCGCGTTTACGTGTGTGAGACGAGGGGGGTGAGGTGAAATGAGGTGAAATGATATCGTAAATAGCGCAGGGAAGGTAAGGAGAGAGAGAGAGAGAGAGAGAGAGAGAGAGAGAGAGAGAGAGAGAGAGAGAGAGAGAGAGAGAGAGAGAGAGAGAGAGAGAGAGAGAGAGAGAGAATTCCTACCATTACCTGCACTGCCTCACCTGTCTTTCATTCCCTTGATATACGTTACGTGGAGGGGAATGACGAAGCTGTCTATTCATCACACAAAATGGATCACAATTTGCACAGAATGAAGCAACATTTTTACGCTACATTCTCACTTTTGGTAAATATTATTCAGACAACTGGTAATCCCTTTCATCACGTCGCCCTCATTACAGGCAGACTTTCAATTATAACACGTAAATCACAATGCAACAAGCGATAGCACTGTCTGCCCCGGATCAATACAACTCTCATTCACGCGAAACATCGTAAGGGTGAGATTAAGGGGAAAAAAACATAGGTGATCGACATTAAGCTAAGTGCATATTAGGGTCATATTGGAGTCTGGGTATAAGAATATTGAAAAACTGCAGGAAGTTGTGAAATTCATTAAGTTGTTGACGGGGAATAAATAGAATGGAAGATGGGGTGCAAGAAAGAGGTTTTATTTTTGCGTGATAGCATTTTTTCTTTTTTTTTTTTTTTTGAGGGGGAGACAGGGAGAGGGAGTCAAGTCACACCGTCGTCTACCGTTGGAAATTAATCAAGCTGACAGTATTTCAATGATCTGACAGAGTTTCATTTATTTTGACACTTACATTACAATATCGAACCACACACACACACACACACACACACACACACACACACACACACACACACACACACACACACACACACACACACACAGACACACACGCAGTAGACAAAGGGTGTCAAAACGAATAGAGGCACCTACAGTGTACCAGGGAAATAATGCTACACCCGGTTATCCGGCTCGCCTCTCTCACGGTCCCGTATCAATCAGCTGCTCTCTTTTCGCAGCGGATCACGGCTGTCAATACGCGAGGTTTCAAAGGTGAGAGGGAGGGAGAGGGGCTGAGGAAGAGAGGGAAAAGCGAGCGGAGGGAAGGACTCACTGCATAAAACATATCCGCCAGAGATACCTGAATGAATCTGATAATTGGATTCCATGATGCGTAATTTCTAAACGAGTATCCAGAAGATTTTTATACAATATTTTTTTACTTCAGTCTCCCCGTCTCTCACTCGGATGTATATTTTTGCCACCATTTCTAGATCCGATAAGCTCCCACCGTCAGTCCACGCCGCGTATGAACCTGAGAGCTGGAGGGCACGAGGTGTAATCAGTAAATAGCCAGGTAAATACTCTATCGTTAAGAGTCTTTTTATAGCACACTTTTCTAAAGATAAATCCTACCTCACCGTTTTAGCTGCGATCAGTTTCCAGTTTCCAGCTTCCATCGAGGGAGTAGGACACTCGCAAGAAATCCCTGATGTGAGGGTCTGGAAATACGACACTGGAAAGTAAACGAGAAACACGAAAATTAATTATTCCATCTCCCTGTTTACATTACGTATTTATCAGTTCGTTTGTCTTGTCCCCTGTGGGTGTCTGGGGGGGAGGGTTATAGGTCAAAGAGGAAGGTCAAGGGTTGCCGTCTGTCTGTTAACACTTGTCTTCTCACCTGTGTAATCAAGGGAGAGGAGGCACCGGTGCGTGGACAGGTGTGCCGAGTTATTAACCTGCCCTTTGTCTTCACAGCTAGTCTGCTTCCGATCCCTCACTAATAATAATAATAATAATAATAATAATAATAATAATAATAATAATAATAATAATAATAATAATAATAATAATAATAATGATAATGATAATAATACTAATACTACTACTACTAATAATAGTATTCTGTATGACTGAAAAAAGAGTCAGAGAAAAGAGAAAGAGATGGAAGATAAAAAAAATAAAAAATAAAGGTTAAAGAATAAGAGGCAAAAAGCGAAAGACGAAATTCGGTACAAAAAAATTTTATACATAGAAACACACACACACACACACACACACACACACACACACACACACACACACACACACACACACACACACACACACATACACACACACACACACACACACACACACACACACACACACACACACACACACACACACACACACACACACACACACACACACACACACACCACTTCGAACCTGAATATATAAAACAAAATATAATAAGGAAATATACAAACAAAATATCTAAATTACCTTCCTTGTCGTGCATGTAGGAGACGGAGAGTGGGAGGGAAGGGGGGGAGGGAGGGAAGAAAGGAACATAGGATAAAAGGAAAAAAGGAAAACTTAAGGAAACCCACGAAGGAGGCAGTGCTTTACGAGGCTTCCGATCACTGCTCCGAACTTGGATTTTAGGATCGTAAAGGCGGAGAGGCAGGCTGCTTCATCCCTTAACCTCCATCTCCCCAGCCTCATCTCCCCAGCTTTATCTCCCCAGCCTCCTCAACTGCCTACCACTCCACTTCTCTCAGCATCTACCTTTCTAACTTTATCTTAATTTCCATGCTCCTCCGCTGCCTTCCAGATTACTTACTTGCTTCGTTGAGGGAATAATCATTAATCGGTTATGAGTAAGTAAAAATGCCAAGAAACTAATAACATGTAATACAAACCAATAAATGACAGGTAATAGATATGCAGAGTTCGAATAATTACAAAAAATCGCGTTAATATTTTTACACAGACTCACTAATCTTCCTTTCCAAACATCATCCATCTTTTCTCCACTTCAGAATCCATTGAATTATCCACCTTTCAGTCCACCTTCCCTTCATTCTCAGTCCTCACTAAAACTTCTTTCTTTTATTCTTAACTACTTCCCTCACTCCACTTTTCTGCCCGCATACTTTTCTCCATGCCGTCTTCCACTCCTCCACTCCTGTCGCTCCACCTCCCGTCCCCTCCCTCCCCCATCACTCCGCTTTAACAGCCTCACTCACAACATCACTTCTGTTTCCGCTACATTGACTTCCCTGCAAGTCGCCGCCTCTTTGTGAGTTTGGTGCGTCCTCTTCTTCCTCCTAGTTTTCGCACACCCGCACACACACACAGACACACACACACACACACACACACACACACACACACACACACACACACTCTCTCTCTCTCTCTCTCTCTCTCTCTCTCTCTCTCTCTCTCTCTCTCTCTCTCTCTCTCTCTCTCTCTCTCTCTCTCTTGTTGAGGTGCTTTTATCAAGCCACAAAGAAGTGAGTGCACACACACACACACACACACACACACACACACACACACACACACACACACACACACACACACATACATACACACACACACACACACACACACACACACACACACACACACACACACACACCTAAAAAAGGTACAAAGAATAACAAAGTTACCCAGGCAAGAGAAAGCATTTCCAACAAAGAACTGCTTTCCACACACACACACACACACACACACACACACACACACACACACACACACACACACACACACACACACACACACACACACACACACACACACACACACACACACACACACACACACACAGACGAGTGGATAGCGTCTTACAGGAAAGCTTTTCCATCTAAATATGTAAAGCTGAATCGAATGATTTCGTGAAGAATACTTAAAGTGGATCAGTGACGCTGGCGAAGATGGAGACGAAGATGTGGACGAACAGGAGCAGGAATAAAATGAATAAAATGGAAAAAAAATAGTAAAAGAAAAGATAGTCCATTTACAATCTCATAAAAAACCGAAACATTGATGAGGACGAATCCAAAAGTGGGAAAAAATTAAGAGAGTGTATAACAAAGTACAGCTAACAAGATCCTTAATGACTGCACGTGATTGGCTGACTGATTTATTGCTGCCAGTTGTTAAAGTGCGATAATTTGTTTAGCTCATGACGAGCTTCACCCTGAAATTAATTCGTCTCACAGGGAAAGAAAAGTTCACAAATACATAAAAGATTATCAAATGCCACGTGTAGCTACATTTTGCATGTACTGATTAAGGACAATAATCACAAAGCATTTAAATGTCACGTGTAGGAATATTTTTACAAATACTGTTAAATATTATATTTATGTATTAGTTCATGCCAGTATTACACGAACAGTACTGATTTACTTCATTGCAAGCGACACCATTACTTTTATTTTCCATTGCGCCATCTGGATGTTGACCAAGAGAGGGAGACGCCCGCGCTTCTGCACAGATAAAGTGAGCTGGTCAAAGCGAAGTTGCTTTTCTCGTAAATTCTATTTCGTAGCTCTTGCCGAGTCTCCTTTTCATTACAAAAATAGACGAGATTAAAAGAAAGAAAAAATTAAGCAGCCAAGACGCCACGCTCTTAACAATTTTTTTCTATTTAATTCTTTCTCGCTTTTCTCTTTTGTACATAAAGAAAAACGTCTGGAGTTGTAAAAATAACAAGGAAAAACTCCACTAAACGCAGCCCATAAAGAGGAAAGTTGGACAATTCCATGAAATAAAGAACACATCCAATTTAGGTCTTAAACGTTCGTTCAAGTTAAGTTGGCAAACAAACTCAGCCTCCTTCCCTGCGGCGTACTCCAATGACGCGTCTTTCCCGTACACGCCCACCAGTCATGTGCCGGGTAAGGCGAGATGGGCGGGGTTTTATCTGCGTACTTAACCAATACTGTGTTCCAGAGAGGAGCGCGAGAGCAAGTTACTCATCACGGTAATCTACAAAGAAAATATACAGGTATTCGTGATCACCAATCTAATCCAACTATAAAGCCCATTCCCTCTCTGCTCTCGCCAAGCCGTTTAATTAAATCCCTTCTTCACTGGCAATTAATCCCATAATCCATTTCGCCTTCGTCTGTTCCTGCTCTAGTCACTATCTTGTTTGCCTTCCTGTGCTGTGAAGTATGAAAGTGAACAAACAGGAACAAATTCCGAGAAATAGTAATACAAAACAAGTGGAAAGCGGAATACAGAACGGTATAAACTGATTTTTTTTTCTGGTTTAAGATTCAATGCACAAAACAACAAAGGCAAACACTGAACACCTGAATAACCAAGAAGTTACAGAACACCTGTTTGAAATATAGTACCAAATACATAAGAAAAGAACAATGCAAAACAACAATGCAAATTGCGTACCACTTGTATAAAAGAAATCTCCATAAACATAATGACATAGGTGAAAAATGTATGAACAAGAAGAACGAGAAATAACAGAGGATGAGTAGAATACCTGTATGAACAGCAATACAAAATACAAGTGGAGAACGAAATACAAGTGGAAGACGAAACACAAGCCAACATTGCAAATTGTAACTGTTCGAGTAAGAAAAAAAAATTGACAAAGCAACGGAAGATAAAAAATAAATGAACAATGAAGACCAGAATAACAGGGAGTGGACATGCAAGGACAAAATAATAATAAAAAATAATATCATCAACCAAATTAACTCTAGCTCGTGTGAAAGAAACCCGCAATGAACAGAACAACTGGTGCTAAAAACTGAGTAACAAGGAATACTACAATAACCAAGGGGAGCAGACACTGACATAAAATAAAGAAAAAGTAAGAGAGAGAGAGAGAGAGAGAGAGAGAGAGAGAGAAAGAGAGAAAAAATAGCGACAACCTCCAAATAGCTTTCATTACCCAGCGGACGTTCACAATAACAGTCATCTCTTATTACGGATCCATTTGGCGACGAAAACAGGATTAGATTAAGAGGGGGAAAATGCGGGTGAAAGAGAAAGGGTGCTGGGGATCGAGTCAGGAAACATCCAACCCGGTTATCTTCGTGGAGGTGAAACAGGGAGTATAGATCAGTACTTTGTAAAATAGGAGGTCGTGAGGGTGGCTAATGTTTGGAGTCGAAGGGGAGACGGACGGCGAGTTATTGTAAGGGAAGAGAATGTGAAGAGTGGAAGGGAAAGGATGCAAAGAGGAAAACAGGAAAAAGCAACAGCGTGCACAGGAGGAACTAGAATAAAACAGGCGAGGAAGGGAGAGTAACACACACACACACACACACACACAGAGAGAGAGAGAGAGAGAGAGAGAGAGAGAGAGAGAGAGAGAGAGAGAGAGAGAGAGAGAGAGAGAGAGAGAGAGAGAGAGAGAGAGAGAGAGAGAGAGAGAGAGAGAGAGAGAGAGAATGAAGATAAGAGGAGGAAGTACGAGATAAAAGCCAATTTACACCACGTCACAAATGAAAGAAAAATATAAAAAAGTACAAATGTGATAAAAACCAAGTTAAATGAAAGAAGAACGAAAAGAAAACGGAATAATCTCAGTACTGAATAATGGAAATGGACGAGGAAGTTGAGCTAAACACGCAATAAAAATTAAACGAGGAAATCCACGCCTCGACAAAACCTCTTAGCTATCAACGGCCAACAAGCAACGTAAACTCCAGCGTCACATGAGGCCATAAGAGTCCAACGAAGTACCGGACCAAAACTTGGAGTGTAAAAAGGCGGGAAAAATGGGATAAACACTGAAGTCCATCTCAGTAAAAGGGAAAGGCGAGGGCGTGAAGGCAAGGCGGGTTAGGCTGAGCATAGGGAGGAAATACAACAGAGAAGGAATCGCTTCCCATTGTAGCAGAATAGAAAGAAGAGGATAAAGGTAATACTGCCCAATAGTGGAGAGAGAGAGAGAGAGAGAGAGAGAGAGAGAGAGAGAGAGAGAGAGAGAGAGAGAGAGAGAGAGAGAGAGAGAGAGAGAGAGAGACTGGACGAAGGGTCATGGTTCAGACTATCCCTTGAAATGCGAGTTTTCCTCGGAAGAGAGAGAGAGAGAGGAGAGGCATCAGGAATCAATACAACACCTTGCCACACACACACACACACACACACACACACACACACACACACACACACACACACACACACACATAACGAGGCCTTTCCAATATCGATTCAAATAGGAGTAATGGATCACCCGCAACATCTCACGCGCTCTTTTGCTGCATCACGGCACTTTCCCTCCGTCCCCAAGGACGTCCACGTGAAAGAAGGAAGAGAAGTCATCCAGGAAACACAAGAAGTCATGAGAACTGAAAGGAAAACAAAAAGGAAAAAATCACATATCCATAGGCAGGGAAAAATATAATTCAGAATAACGAACTCAAAAAAACAAGATTTCCACGAAGGGAGAAAAAACATCTTTGCTATCTAGAAACCACAGGGTGAAAGAGAAATTGAACAAGCTGATAAAGGAGAACATTTTCTGAAGAATATGTTTTAATGTACTTTAATAAAAGATAGAAGGGGGGGGGTGGAGGAGTTGACAGAGTACACCATCTAAATAACACAAAGGAAGCTAAAACTTAACATGAAAATAATAGGCAGAAATTGATGTAGAAAAGAAAAAAATTCCAAACACACGAGACGGACTGAATCCCGACAAACGAAGCGGAAGAGAATTGAAACGAAGTCCCGCGAAACAAGACTTGCTGGTGCCGAAGTGAAGTGAGCCTCACCGAAGTGACTGCAATCAAATGAAGCCGCGAAGTGAAATGCCGCTACGAACGGACTGGACGTGACTGAATTAATGAAACGCAAAGCCAGACCCATCCGGGCCTCCACTCGGATTCTCCACGACGACACCTACATAAAAAAATAAAAAATAAATAAATAAATAAATAAACATATAAATAAATAAATAAGTAAATAAATAAATAAATAAATAAATACATATATATATATATATATATATATATATATATATATATATATATATATATATATATATATATATATATATATACACACACACACACACACACACACACACACACACACACACACACACACACACACACACACACACACACACACACACACACACACACACAAAGTACAGCCTATCGAACTTTAAAACAAGAGGAAAGAAAAAAGCACAAACAAACAAAGTCCAGGAGTGCCATATAACAACGTGCTAGTTCCGGAATCTCGCGTCACTGTGAAATAAAAGGTGAAAGGGTAAGGGAAAAAAGACAGCCCGCCATTGAGGGGACTCCAACACCAGATAGACAGAAGCTGCAACAAAATGGAAATCTAATCCAGGGAGCCACGCCCTCTGGTCTTAGCATATATTTTTTGGTATTATGCAAATGGCTTGGGGAAAAATAAAATCATATTCTATCCTCATGCATATCCCGAGGAGCCGCGGCCCTGCGCTGGACACGTCTCCAGGTGAAGGAGAGGACGCCGGGGACAACGAGGCAGGGCATGAGGAAAGGGACGGCCACTGTGGGGCACACCAAACACCAACCCAGTGGAAGGGTGCACGAGGACGACGAGACAGTGGACGAGGGAAGAGGCGACTCCGCCACGCACGCAAGCACGCAAGCACGCACGCACGCACACACGCACGCACGCACGCACACGCGCACGCACGCACGCACGCACGTACACACACACACACACACACACACACACACACACACACACACACACACACACACACACACACACACACACACACAAAAGAAGCAAGAGAGCAAAAACCAGGAAAGGGAAGAGGGCGAGGGCGAGGCCGAAACTTAGGAAAGAATACACAAGGAGGAAGAGAATTACACGAAGAGATAAGTGGACATAAAACTTCACTTTTACGTCAGGACTTATGTGAATATGAGAAAGAGGGCTGATAAAGTTTAAGATTACAGTTTAAGATTAAAGGAGGAGGCAGTAGGCACCTTCCGAAACGATAATTACTCCCATTGAGGTCTAAAGCACTGGATCAAGGGGTGCTGTGAACCTATCATTAAATTCAGCTGTGACCTCACTGAACGTTTCCCTTTGTGTCTCACAACACAAGGAGGCAGTTACAGCCTGCCCTCTAAAGACAACTCTCCTCCTTCACACAAAACTACAAGCACCTAATTACAAACATACACACACCCTTCACTCAAAATTCAAAATTATTATGGCGACTTCTATACCAGTCTCGGAGTCCCCATCTGGGGAGGGGACCACAAATGTCCCCAGGTCGGACTGCTCTTCTGTTATCGACCCTAAGTGTCTTGACATTCCTCTCAACTTTTTCTTCATTAACTTCTGCAACATTCGCGGCCTTAGATCTAATTTTCAATCTGTAGAACACCACCTCTCCTCTACTAAACCTCATCTTCTTTTCCTAACTGAAACACAGGTGTCTGAGGCAACTGACAGTAGCCCCCTTTTCTGTTCCCTCCTGCTTTCTCTATTCTCATTTTCAATCCAAAGCTGGATGTTGCGTCTATGTTTACAACGACTTAACCTGTTCTCGTGCCCACGCTCTTGAGTCTTCCGAGTTTTCCGCCATCTGGCTACGACTACAGAGTCACTCTCAAACTAAATTCATGTGTTGTATACCTCTCACCTAACTCCTCTGACTAAGAATTTTTCTTACTACTCAACTTCCAAAGTGGAGCACATTCTGTCTCTTCCCTTTTGCAGAGATCTCCATTCTTGGAGACTTCAATGTTCACCACCAGCTTTGGCTTTCCTCTCCCTTCACTGACCATCCTGGTGAACTAACCTTCAACTTTGCTATCTTCCATGACCTAAAGCAATTGGTGCAACACCCTAAACACCCTACTCGTATTCCTGTCCGTCTTGGAGATACGCCGAACTTTCTTGACCTTTTCCTAATCTCTAATCCTTCTGGTTATGCTGTTACCCTATCTTCTCCATTGGGCTCCTCCGATCACAGTCTCATATCTGTATCTTGTCCTATCGCTCCAATCCCTCCTCAGGATCCCCCTAAGCGAAGGTGCCTCTGGCGTTTTGCCTCTGTTAGTTAGGGGACCTGAGGAGGTATTTTGCTGATTTTCCTTGGAATGACTACTGCTCCAGTGTCAGAGACCCGTCTCTGTGTCCCGAGCGCATAACAGAGGTGATAGTGTCTGGCATGGAGGCGTACATTCCTCTCTTTTTCTCGACCTAAATCTTTCAAACCTTGGTTTAACACAGCCTGTTCTCGTGCTATACATGACAGAGAGGTGGTCCACAAAAAGGTATTTGAGCCTTCCATCACCAGAATCTCATGCGCTTTATATTTCTGCCTGGAACCTTGCGAAGTCTGTTATCCAACTACCCAAAAACTCTTTCATTAATAGTGTCAAAATCTTTCAAGATCTAACTCTGTCTGTCAAAATCTACCTTTCCTTCTTGCTAGAAGTTTGCCTACATTCAGTCTGTTCCTGAATAGGCTGACCGTTCTAATCCCTCAAACTACCGTCCTATTGCTTTAATTTCCCGCTTATCTAAAGTTTTTTAATATATCCTCAACAGGAAGATTTTCAATCTATCACTTCACAGCCTTCCATCTGATCGCCAGTATGGATTCCGTCAAGGCCACTCTACTGGGGGTCTTCTGGCTTTCCTTACTGAGTCTTGGTCATCCTCTTTTAGAGATTTTGGTGAAATTCTTGCTGTTGCCTTAGACATATCAAAAGCTTTTGATAGAGTCTGGCACAGAGCTTTGATTTCCGAATTACCCTTCTACAGCTTCTATCCTTCTCTCTGTAACTTCATCTCAAGTTTCCTTTTTGATCGTTCTATTGCTGCTATGGTAGACGGTCACTGTTCTCCTAAATCTATTAAGAGTGGTGTTCCTCAGGCTTATGTCCTGTCACCCACTCTCTTCCTATTATTCATCAATTATCTTTTAAACCAAACATCTTATGCTATCCACTCATACGATGATGATACCACCCTGCATTTTTCCACGTCTTTTCGTAGACGTCCAACTCTTCAGGAAGTAAACAGTTCGCCCAGGGAAGCCACAGAACGCCTGACTTCTGATCTCTTTAAAATTTCTGATTGGGGCAGAGCAAACTTGGTATTGTTCAATGCCTCAAAAACTCAATTCATCCATCTATCAACTCGACACAACCTTCCAGACAACTATCCCCTCTTCTTCAGTGACACTCAACTGTCCCCCTCTTCTACACTGAACATCCTCAGTCTGTCCTTTACTTATAATCCAAAGTGAAAATTCCACATCTCATCTCTAGTTAAAACAGCTTCTATGAAGTTAGGTGTTCTGAGACGTCTCCGCCAGTTTTTTCTCACCCCTCCCCCCAGCTGCTAAATGTGTACAGGGGCCTTATCCGTCCATGTATGGAGTATGCTTCCCATGTCTGGGTGGAGGGGGGGTTGCACTCATACCGCTCTTCTAGACTGTTTGGAATCGAAAGCCTTTGATCTCATCAACTCCTCTTCTCTATCTGTCTTCAGCCTCTCTTTCATCGCCGCAGTGTTGTATCTCTTGCTATTTTCTATCGCTATTTTCATGCTAACTGCTCTTCTGATCTTGCTAACTGCGGCCTCGCTGTACAAGACTTTCTTCTTTCTCTCACCCCTATTCTGTCCACCTATCTAATGCAAAAGTTAAGCAGAATTCTCAATCATTCATCCCTTTCTCTGGTAAACTCTGGCACTCCATGCTTGCTTCTGTATTTCCACCTTCCTATGACTTGAATTCCTTCAAGAGGGAGGTTTCAAGACACTTATCCTTCAATTTTTTGACTACCGCTTTGTACCTTATTCTGGAACCGGTATCTCAGTGGGTCTTTTTTTTATTTTTTATTTATTAATTAATTATTATTATTTTTTTTTTTGTTGCTCTTGGCCGGTGTCCCTTCTATTTAAAAAATCTATTTCTCTCTCTCTCTCTCTCTCTCTCTCTCTCTCTCTCTCTCTCTCTCTCTCTCTCTCTCTCTCTCTCTCTCTCTCTCTCTCTCTCTCTCTCTCTCTCTCTATCTATCTACTCTATCTATCTATCTGATCTATCTATCTCTCTCTCTCTCCCTCTCTTTTACACACACGCACACACACACACACACACCACACACACACACACACACACACCACACACACACACACACACACACACCACACACACACACACTACACACACACACACACACACACACACACACACACACACACACACACACACACACACACACACACACACGCACACACACACAGGGAAATGAAGTTAAATAACAAAATAACAAGTACAGTAAGACCAAAATAAAAGACAACACACACTTGTTGTTGTTGCTCTTTAACTCAGGAACAGGGAAAGGAATCGAATGCCTCTAAGGAAACTACTGACGCAGAATAATTACATGAGCGCTGTCAGACTTCCCGGACTGAAGGGAAAAAAATGTTTTGCCGACAGGAAAGGACAGGAGGGAAAGAGGGAAAACTTACGTGTTAGAATGACACATGAAAATAAAGTGAGGGGTGAGTCATGGTGAGAGGGAGGAGACGAAAAGGGTGCAGGTGAGAATGAAGTGTTGACGTCATGAATCTTTTATAACGAAAGAGACAACCTAGGGAAATACAATTTGTACTTTGGAAAGAGGGAAAGGGAAGGAGGTAATGATAAAAAAAAAAAAAAAAAAAAAATGTTGGAACGTGGAAGACACCGTAGGGAGGGAAGTGGTGCAGGAAAGGACGTACGTGGAGGCTAACAGCACCTGATGCAACACCTGTCTGGCGGAGTCTTTACCTTGACGTCACATGAAGCAACACAGCGCACGATAATATTCACTCACTCGAGTACTTCTCATAAAAATAACGAATTCTTCAAAAACATATTTTTTTCTCGTACACTTCGTTTTTTTTTTTTTACTATTTTTTCTACCTACATCTATCTATATCTAACGACCAATAGACATCTAAAGGAGAGAAAATGTACGAGTGTTAGTGTCCCTTTAAACATCGCAGACATAAAGACGTCAATATTTTCTTCAACCTTTCTTTTCAACTCAATAAAATCAACAATACCTTTCCCTGTATTTTTATTTATTTATTTATTTATTTATTTATTTATTCATTTATTTATTTTTTTTTTGAGGTCCGGACAGTAAAAAAAAAAGAAAAAAAAATCCATGTCAGGAAAATTCCGCGATCATTCAAAAAGTTTCCGTAGTTAAAGGACAGGATATACGTGGATATCAAAGTCCCTTTTTAATAAAACAGGGATGGTGCGTAAATAAACAATTAAATTTTAAGCAAAATTTAAGAAATAAAAGGAGAAACTTTATTCATTTATATGAGCTTTTATGCACTTTTTTTTTTCTTTCATGTAGTCTTCTTGTCTTCAGCCTAATGATCCAGTTTTTTTTTTTTTTTTTTTGTACTTATAAACTTTTAACAATACATTTTTTATTGAGTATACTCCTAAGGTAATATTTAACCTTGACGTGATGCGAAGCAAATCTCAAAACAAGATGCATAATCATTAATTCCGGTAAATCTTAAAGTGAAATACTGAACACTACAACAATATACGTCTCTACTTATTTCTAAAGTTTGGAGATATTTACGCAAAGTTAAGAGCATCGAGACGGAGACTCAGAACACATCCCAGTTTGCAGAGTTAGGCAAGAAGGAAACAAAGCGAACGGACTTGTAAAGAAAAATGTGCAAGAGAACTAAATTTGAACATCTTTAGTGTGGGGACTTCAGAATTTCCTCAACACGGACTGAAGCGACGAACAGATAATCTTATGCTGGCAGGGAATTTCATGCTGATTCAGGACATTTCCGCATAGAAGCATTACACTCAAAGGCGCCACATGCTGAAATCACCGCCACCTTAAGCCTCCTTGCAGCTTAGGAAACGAGGACCATTCTGTTAAGAGAGGAACACGATTTCGGAGTCCGGACAAGGAAGAAATTGGAGACTTGGCCAATCGACTCAAAAAATGCGCGTTCTCCGAAATGGTTCGCCATGGGAAACGCCTCCCAGCGACACGCCCATATGGTGCTAACGCGAAGCTGTCTCCTGCTATCCTCTCTCTCTCTCTCTCTCTCTCTCTCTCTCTCTCTCTCTCTCTCTCTCTCTCTCTCTCTCTCTCTCTCTCTCTCTCTCTCTCTTTCACTCCCACCTTTTTCAGTACATTTTATCCCGCCGGTTTGTTGATCCATACAATAAGCAGAGATGTGTTGCTATGGCCACGACTCAAAACACACACACACACACACACACACACACACACACACACACACACACACACACACACACACACACACACGACGCACCAGACCAACATATCTATATAAATTACGATGGAAATATTTTCATCCGTTAATCCGTGGCTCTATCCATTCATTACCGGAACAAATACCTTTTAAATACGTCATCTATTTGCTTATCCACAAATATATTCATGAAATTAAGCCTGAGCGTCACTTTCTTTACGCCATCAGAGAGAGAGAGAGAGAGAGAGAGAGAGAGAGAGAGAGAGAGAGAGAGAGAGAGAGAGAGAGAGAGTTTGCAAGGGAAGATGAAGACAGGAAAGTGGGATGGAGGGAAGGTATTGGGAAGAGAAGAGGGGAAAGAAGGGGAGGGCATGCGGCACATGTCACACTCTAGCCTCAGGTAACAGGTGGACGCGGCGCAGGTGGTGAGGGTGAAGGGGAGTGCTCTCACCTTCCCCTCGCGACAGGTAATTGCAAGGTGAAAGTGGTGGTTTATGTTATGTAGTAGTAGTAGTAGTAGTAATAATAGTAGTAGTAGTAGTAGTAGTAGTAGTAGTAGTAGTAGTAGTAGTAGTAGTAGTAGTAGTAGTAGTAGTAGTAGTAGTAGTTGTAGTAGTAGTATCATTACCATAGCAGTAGTAGTAGTAGTATGTGAATTTATTTGTCAGGAATTTCCATTAAGGTAAATTAACAACAAAATAAAAGAATAAAAAACACCCAAACGCACACACAAGCGTCAAACCTTAATGCCCCGAGGGATAATTCTCCAAATTCCCACAGGAAATAACTCACAAATTCCTGCTTTCCGCTAAAAAAATATTTAAAACAAATTACATTGTTGAATTGCATCATTTGTTTAAAGTTGATCAAAATTATTTCTCCCCCAAAGTGCAATATAACAGTTGTTGCATATTTTATCTATTTCATCTCTCTCTCTCTCTCTCTCTCTCTCTCTCTCTCTCTCTCTCTCTCTCTCTCTCTCTCTCTCTCTCTCTCTCTCTCTCTCTCTCTCTCTCTCAACACAATGATTCTGAAGGCTTCGAAGCTTCACTTGCCATGACATTTCACTTGACCTCGACCTCTACAGGATTCAGAAAAAAAGAGGAAAGAAAGCTGACTTGGCAATACATTCAGGAATTTAAAACTCACGACGCCGTAAACATTAACATCATTCTTTTTTTTTCATTTTCTGTCCCTCCCGTGCAGAATAAACAAACAGGGGAGGGGAAAACGGGAACGACACGGGAAGGACGCCATGGGGAACTAGGGAGAGCGAGGGGGGAAAGCAAGGCAGATGAAAATATAAATAAATAGCTGGTTTTTATAAGCTTAACACCGCCGTGAATCTGAATTACACGTGCTCTGCTAATGTGTTGCGCGCTTTTGTAAGTTGTGTGTGTGTGTGTGTGTGTGTGTGTGTGTGTGTGTGTGTGTGTGTGTGTGTGTGTGTGTGTGTGTGTGTGTGTGTGTGTGTGTGTGTGTGTGTGTGTGTATACGTGCGTGTGGGTGGGTGGGTGAGGAGAGAGAGAGAGAGAGAGAGAGAGAGAGAGAGAGAGAGAGAGAGAGAGAGAGAGAGAGAGAGAGAGAGAGAGAGAGAGAGAGAGAGAGATTTATTCATCGATTTATTTATTTACATTTACCTATTCATTTATTCACATGTTAATTTACAGAAACATTTACTATTGAAGATATATCCTAAGCGAGCATATCTACATTATCTCTCTCTCTCTCTCTCTCTCTCTCTCTCTCTCTCTCTCTCTCTCTCTCTCTCTCTCTCTCTCTCTCTCTCTCTCTCTCTCTCAGTCGTTCCACAAAACATTTCACACAACGATTCTTTTTAGATTTTCTCGAAGGTGTTTCTCATGATCTGTGGAAACCAATACTGATGTTGCGCCGCCGTGGTTCTCCACATAATAGAAACCCACGAGGACGCGCCGCCACTACGCCGCCGCCTGACAAAAGAAAACGCTACTGAAGGGGCTACAGGATGGGGACGAGGGCGCGCCGTAAGCGAGGCGGCGGCGGCGGCGGTGGTGGTTGTGATGGTCTGATTATTATCATTATTTTTTTTATCTAAATGTATATACTTCTTATATTCAAATGTATACTTTCTGCGTGAGCGTCAGCTGTAAAAATATTAAATGTCTTCCTCGAGGTTCCACTTTTTATACTTTTTCCTCATCCTCTCACTGTTCACATTTGCCTTTAAGCATCTCTTTTCCTAGCATCAAATTAGCATCAAACGGTAAAAACGCCTCACACGTAAAAGTATTTCCTGCTTTAGCGACTGTCTTTTTATCATTATTTAGGCGACACTCGAAAAAGGTGAGTGAAGTGGCCGAGGAGGAGGAGGAGGAGGAGGAGGAAGAGGAAGTGCGGATGAACATGCAAAGGAGGTGGAAGAGGAGATGGAGAGGAGAAATATGGACAAGAGGCATGTGGAGGGATGAAGGGTAGCAGAAGGAGGACGAAGAGGAGCAGGTGGAAGAGGAGGAGAAGAGGAGGAAGAGGAAAATGAGAGGGAGGAGATCGCGAGGGAAGGAGGGAAGGAAGGAGACTATGGCGTGTAG
The DNA here is from genome assembly GCF_035594125.1 of Scylla paramamosain. Taxonomy (NCBI): domain Eukaryota; kingdom Metazoa; phylum Arthropoda; class Malacostraca; order Decapoda; family Portunidae; genus Scylla; species Scylla paramamosain. The sequence continues at coordinate 7,709,076 of NC_087185.1, forward strand.
TTTCCTTGCCATCTTGAGAGAACTGAGGAGGGCATTGTTGTGTGTGTGTGTGTGTGTGTGTGTGTGTGTGTGTGTGTGTGTGTGTGTGTGTGTGTGTGTGTGTGTGTGTGTGTGTGTGTGTGTGTGTGTGTGTGTGTGTGTGTGTGTGTGTGTGTGTGTGTGTGTGTGTGTGTGTGTGTGTGTGTATCGTGTTACTGTGGGTGATGTATCTTCCTGACGTGCGTCCTTCTCTGTCTCCTCACCACCATCTCCACCACCACTACTACCACAATTACTTCTACTACTACTACTACTACTACTACCATCACAGTTTTTTTTTTTTTATTTAAAGATTTTCAGTGTCAAAATTTTTAATCTGATAAAGTAGATCTTGCTTTCTTGCAAGTATTTCTTGCTGCATATGGCAAATATTATCTTGAGTTCATATGAACAGTGTGTTAATAATAATATTTAATTTTATCAACATTTCACTTGCAATTTAGGAAGTAAAAAAAATAACTTTATGTCAAAATTTTCTTCTGCTTTTCATATCTATTTTTTGAAAGATTTTTTCTGTAATTTTGAAAGACTTATTTTATTTATTTTTTTTTCCAAGTCCGGACCTTAAAGAATTTGAAAAAAAATTTCAATCTCAAAATTTTTATCTGATACTATAGATACGTTTTTTATTTAAAAGAGAGACATTCTGCATATGTCAAATACTCTTTTGAGTTCGTACGAACAGTGCGTAAATAATAATAGTTAACTTTATCAACATTTCACTTCATTTACGAGGTGATGTGTCTTGTTTATTGTGCCTCCTTCCACCACCACCACCAACACCACCACCATCACACATTCATCATCACCTCTGAGATACAACACCAACAATATTGCCACAATCAGCACCAGCACTAATCAACACACACATGCATGCACGCACGCA
>NC_087185.1:7712500-7730000 GCF_035594125.1 Scylla paramamosain
GTGTGTTGTATTCTCACCCATAAAAATGAAAAATCGCCCAGAGTTCATCATATTTTTTTTTTCTTGCCATACTCGAAAACTCCCATTTAGATTCTTTACCGACACAAGAGTCTCCTCTCAGACCCGCCACTCGTACAGCCTTGAAATATTTAAATCACCTCCACCTTGACGCATCCACGAAATGCAGGAAGAAAAGTATTGATAGACAAACAGAAGCAAGCGTTCCAGTGATGCAAACAGCAAATATAACAGTCAGGAGAGTGAAGAGCGGCCCTGCAGCTGATGCCAGTAAAATGTAGCCAACGTTTTAGTGGCAGTCAAGCGATAACACACGCCAGCACTTAACCCAAAGATGAAATCCACAGTAGAAGCATAACTTTCCTTCGTAAACTGTAGCTGCCTATGGTTCCCTCGCCAACCTTCCATTTCCTGCTCCCTTCCCCCTTCTCTCCTCTCCTCTCCCTCTCTCTCTCCCCCGTTGTCTGCCAGCCCCAACCTCCCTGCCTCACCAGTGCCTCGTCCGTCCTCTCTCCCCACCTTCCTCGATTCCCACGTCCCATTCCACCACCCTCATCCCATCGGTCTCCGCTCTCCCTCTGCACTCTCCTGATTTCCTCCGCCCCCCGCCGCCCATTCACCCCTCGGAGCGGCGTGCAAGGTCCTCCATACACCAGTCGCACTTTACGTCGCAAGACAAGCCGGAAAATTGGCTGGCATTCCTCCAAGGTGACGAGTAGAAGAGTTCCAGTCTGTCTCCGTCTTCACTCGCCCTCTGCTTCTGCTCTCTCTATGTTTCCTCGGCCATGTTGACGCCGGACGTTCGGGGTTGTAGTGACACTGACAGCCGTGAAGGTGTTCCCGGCTAATGTTGAGGAATGAGAGGGCGGCCAGAGGCGGCACCACCGGCAGCGTCCGTCACCCGCGCCCCGCCTGCCTGGCGCCAGCCTCCACCGACACGTTTCATAATTCTACGTATAAATTTTCTTTCCCATTCCCTAGAGTCTGAGGCAGTGCCAGTTGTTTAACGCAGTTATGGTGTCTCGGTGTTTGCCTGAGATTTAGTGTGTGTGTGTGTGTGTGTGTGTGTGTGTGTGTGTGTGTGTGTGTGTGTGTGTGTGTGTGTGTGTGTGTGTGTGTGTGTGAAGAGAAAACAACAATCCCTTTAACATTATTTCCTAAAGCCGTCTCATGCACACGCAGGCACGAGAGCACCCCGGGCACGGCACAAACTGAATTGTGTGCGTCGCTCGGCCTCTGCCACACAAGGAAACACTTTTTTTATTATGGAATTAGCTCCTGAAAACTGCTCGGGTCAGATATTTGTCCTGCAATATACTTTTACGAGGCCAACTCATGACACTGCTAGGGCGCGACACCCCCGAGGCCTCGGCACGGTGCCACACACACACACACACATAGCATCCACACACACACACACACACACACACACACACACACACACACACAGACACACACACACAGCATCCCGCGAGCCAGCAGAAGGCGTGGCTGGCACCGTCTCATCCCTTTACTGTCCTCGTGTACTCAAGTCACCTGAGAGCCAGAGCCAACAGAGGGCGTGGCACGAATAACAGCCAGGGGAAGAGAAAAGAAATAAGGCGGCCAGACCCAGGCACATGCACAGGCCGGCAACAAAAGAAGAGAAGGAAAACACAACAAAGAGAATATCCCACACAACTCTTTCATGTTGAAAAAGAGTAAACAAAATCCAACGCCGAGGGAATCAACGCATAAAAAATAACGGTGGAGGATTAAACAAAACCATACCCTTTTATTTCTCTTTACGAGCAGACCGTAAAGTTAAAAAATGAGAAATTCTAATGAAGCGTATTATTTTACGAGGGGAAGACGGATTTCCCTTCCCTCTCTCCTCTTGGGGCGCCGCTTGTGGTGGGGGAGGCGAGGGGAAGCAGGGGAAGCAGGGCAGACGGCCGACAGATGTGACGCATTGCCATTCATCGCGGGGTGAAGACCGTCACTTGCCTGTCAGGAATGTAATAACCCCTAAGGTCAAATATTCAGCGGCACTTTAATCTGCCTGGCGAAGGTTGAAGGACGCGAGGCTGAAGGTGTGTCCTATTGTGTCCTTCGTGTCCCTGTGTCCATTCCTCCACTCCCTCTTGCTACAGGTTTCCTCCTCCTTCTCTTCCTGGTGCATTTTTATCAAGTCACTCAGTCTCGCAGTGTCTCAGGAGCGACACAGAAGGAGAGGGCATCACCTCGAATGGGCACAGCAAAGAATTCTAATAGGGGAGTTTATTTCCTGCTTCTCTTTCCCTCACGCTAAGCCTTTTTTCCTCTCATGTTCCTCCCTTTCTCTCCCGTAACTCCTTTATCCTATATTTTTTCCCTATTCTCCTCTTCCATCCTCCCTTTCCCATGATTTCCCTCTTTATGCCTTCTCTTTTTTCTTTCAGCTCCCTCTATTTTCCTCACTTTTTCTTTTCGTCCCATATCCTTCATTCAGCTCTACTTTTCTCCCCTTTCTAGATTTCCCTCCCACGCCTCTCGCTTTGTTCTTTCCATCCTTCCCCTGCTCACTCCTCCCATCCCCTCCTCTCTCTCTCTCTCTCTCTCTCTCTCTCTCTCTCTCTCTCTCTCTCTCTCTCTCTCTCTCTCTCTCTCTCTCTCTCTCTCTCTCTCTCTCTCTCTCTCTCTTTGTGGTAGATATAATATATATTTGCGGTAGATATAATATATCTTGATTTTCAAAAGGCCTTCGACAAAGTCGCCCACAAACGTTTACTTATTAAACTAAAACCACACGGTATCCAAGGTGACGTGTTGAGATGAAAAATGGCTAAACAACAGTAAACAAAGAGTAGTAATAAATGGAAAAGCATCCAAGTGGACTAACGTAACCAGCAGGTTGCCACAGGGATCAGTCTTATGACCTGTTCTCTTCCTTGTTTATATAAACGACATAGATGAGGGTGTTACTACTATAATATCAAAGTTTGCTGATGACACAAAAATAGCGAATTCCGTAGTCTTTAACGAACAATTAATAGAAATGCAGGAAAAATCTAGACAAGTTGTCAGAGTGGGGGCAAACCTGGCAAATGAGTTTTAATGCAGATAAGTGCATAGGGTATAGAAACGAGAAAGTAAAGTATATTCTAAACGGTACCCAACTTGAAAGTGTTGATTTAGGAGTAACAGTATCGAGTAGCTTAAAAGCTAGCCAACAATGTTCAGAGGTGGTAAAGAAAGCGAATAAAATAATTGGCTTAATCAGCAGATCTTTTGAATATAAATCTAAGGATACAGTCCTCACCTTCTATAACCCTTTAGTCCGTCCCCTTTTGGAATATTGCGTTCAATATTAGTAGTAGGGGCATGGTGCCCCTACTACCAGAGATATTGATAAATCAGAACGAGTTCAGCGTAGAGTAAAAAAAAATGACACCAAGCCTAAGAAACAAATCATACGAAGATCGTCTTAGAGAATTAAATTTATTCCCATTAACACAAAGAAAACTAAGAGGGAACTTAGTACAGATGTTTAAAATCATCAAAGGCATTGATAACATGAAGTGCAGCAAATATTTTTCGACAGACTCTTCAAATTACACGGAAGGAAACGGTTGCAAAATTGTTGGGAAATCCTTCAACTCTCATGAATCAAAAAATCATTTTTTTCAGCGAGTAGTAAATCTATGGAGTGGACTTCCTCGAGACCTGATATACTGCAACACCGTACACACTTTTAAACGCCGTCTTGATAAATATTTTGCCTGCAGTCCTCGGCTAACAGCATCTGTTTGTTAGTGATTAACTTCCTTGCCTTCAGGAAATGGGGGCACTACATTTCATCTATTTTCTTTCTTTTCTATAAAATTTCATTCGGGTTTTTCCTTCTGTAACCCCGTAAGGTATTTCTTTCTGACCTGTTTTCCTATATGGCTTATGCCGGAGGGAGTGGAAGATGGGGAGAGAGCCTTCTGCTTTCCTGTCCTTTTCTTCTACTGTCACCTAAGTAGTCCTTGGTCAGGTCACCTCGTGAGGACCGCAAGGTCTGTTGTTGCCTGTTTTTCTAGATAACTCTCTCTCTCTCTCTCTCTCTCTCTCTCTCTCTCTCTCTCTCTCTCTCTCTCTCTCTCTCAGCATCAGTGAGTTGCTTTGATCGCCACCCAGACTCCAAGGGTCTTCTCAAAAGTGCTATAATCAGAACTACACAAGTCGATCCTTTTTCCCGTCAGTGTTTACGAAGACGCCCCTCGCATAACATCGCCCTCTATTCCTCTTCTTCCTGCCGCTGACGCCCCTCGCTTCCTTGTCCCGCGCCGCCAAGCCAGAGCCATTAATCTTGTCATCATCAATAACGTCGTGGAAGCTAGATTGTGATCATAATCCATGTATTTTGGCGGATTATGGGGAGGGAGGCTGCAGCGTTGGAGATTTATCCTGCCGCTATTTTCCATGCAATGGCGAGGGATTTTTAAGTTACGGCCAAGGACTGGGAGGCACGGGAGAAGCCGCCGGTGAGAGCAGTGCATGGAGAGGCAGGAGTGAGGGATTAGGTGAGGCGCGCCCTGAGGGATTAGCGTTGAGCCAAAGACTGGGCAGACCAACGAGGGACCGTCACCACCTTCCTCCTCCTCCTCCTCCTCCTCTCTTTCCTTCCACTACCTCATCCCCTCACTCCCTTCCCCAGACTCTCCCATCAGCACCTCCTCCCCTCTCCATCATCTCTGTTTTGCCCCCTCCATTCTTATCTCCCCTCTCACTTATCTGTTTTGCTCCTCTCTTCCTCTCATCTGCTCCCTCTCACATCTCTATTTTGCCCCTTCCTTCCCTTTCCGTTCCTCTTTCACATTCTCTCTCTTCTCTTCCCTTCCTTTGTTCACTTCTACCTTCCTTCCCTTCTCCCTACTCTTCCCATTCTCTGTTCCCCCTTTCCCCCAACACCAGGGGTTCCAAGGGGAGGTGTAGCCAGCCAAGCCGAGGTCTGTGAAGGAAATAACTCAAGGTGAAAATGGACGAGTAAAAAGAATGGCGATTTCCTGACTTGGTCCACAGCCAGAAACCTTCACTTAAATGATAGTCTTTGACGTGATTCCGTGTCTTCCTTTGTGGGTCTTTCTGATGTAGGTCCCGATGAGAGAGAGAGAGAGAGAGAGAGAGAGAGAGAGAGAGAGAGAGAGAGAGAGAGAGAGAGAGAGGAGAGAGAGAGAGAGAGAGAGAGAGAGAGAGAGAGAGAGAATCAACAAATTCATATCCTTCACATGTGTAATAGCGTGCAATTTCCCACAAACAGAAATTTTCATTAAGATTCATGCCGAGTCTTTCATCCAGATCCTGTACATTTCCGTCTCATCCAAACAAAATCAGCCGCCATTCTCAGCGCTCCTGACGACGTTAATTCCTTCACAAGTGTCCCGGAAAGAAACCCGAAAAAGTATATCGCCTTTTCCCGCTTCTTACAACAATAGGACACGACAACCTGCGCGCTCCTGCCGGTACTAATCGCTTCCCAAGTTTACCGACCGAAACTTCCCAGAAAAGACTCGTTTTCTATCCGCTGAAAACAAGAACCCGCCCGCCTCTTTCTCTCGTAACTGTCTCGTAACGAAAACTGAACTGTCTATTATATCTATTCAAAACCAAAAGATTCTTCACGGTACCTTTATAATTATCAAAAGAACTGAGGAAATTATTTGAAATACTTTTTTTCTATCGGTTCAAAAACAAAAACAAAACAAAAAATACATGATTATCCTTCTTTCTGTCACTCAAAAACATACAAAAACAAACGGAATACTTAAATATCTGTTTGTCTATCCAATACGAGAACAAATCTATCCGATTACCGCCTTTCTGTTTATTGAAAAGACGAAAACATCACACAATATCATTTATTTTGTCTATTGAAAATAAACTAAAAACATCCTACATGCATTTGCTTGGCTATCAAATAAAGCAACAAAAACTACTCTGGATATCCTTCTGTCTACTCCAAAACAAAATAAAATCCAGCAGAGTACCTACCGTTGTTTTTGTCTGTTAATAAATCCGGAATACCTTTCTGCCTATTCTAAAAACTTCCCGGAAAACTTCCCTGTTCATTGAAAACAAAGAGACGTGACCTTGCGTGTGGCTGACGGGAAATAATCGCCCAGGACAGCGGGGACGATTCCTTGGGGGCCTTACGCTCTCTCCACCAATTATCTGCCGCACAAACATGGGACCATCCACATTTTTTCCCGCGCCACCCTCAAGGCAGGCAGGTATTTTTAGGGGAGTGAAGGGTGGCCACGAGCCGCCCTACAAAGCTGCATTCATTCCTACCTGTACTCCGCGTTCATTTACTTCCTGCTTTTTAAATTTATTGGTATTTTGTGGAGTCGGTTAATTTTCAGGTAGATTGTCCGCCACTTGCAGATAAAAAAAAAAAAAATCTAAACAAGAATGTCTCTTGACGTAACAGATTTCAAATTAATATTGTTGAATCGAACTGAATGTAAAGATGACTATTGAAAAATTTTTCAGTCAGTCTATGCTTTAAGGAGTCGCTGAATTCGCAAACATTCAAAGGTAAAATTATGTAAATATGTTAGGCTTTTGACAGCATAGTACATATCAGATTTATGTAACTAAATCATATATAAATGCTGGAGAAAGATCAGACATACACTAGAGAAGGTGATAAGGAAACAATACATTCTCCTTCAAGTATCAGTAGTCTTCTTCAGAAGGAAATAAGAATAGAAACACAAGAGAATATGATACTCCTGCTTCAGTCTGAATTTCTGACCATCTTTTCTACCGTAAAAAAAAATTGTGTAAGAATAAATTTAAGCAAAGATAACTGAATACATATAAGGGTGAAATACAAGCATAAGTGAATACAGAGATAATTGAATATAAAGGTGGCTTTCCACCAGTGTGCAGCACAGTGCGGCACTGTGCTGCACACTGTACAGAACAAATGTATGTTTCGGTGGAAACGGACAAGCGAACAGCAACAAATTGTACGCGAACATTTGAGAAAAGTGCGCGCACAGCTGCGAACATTGTGTGCGCGTACTCAACTTTTCAGTGTACACGCTCTAACATACAGGATTACTTTGTGCGCGCAGTCAGTCTTGCTACCGCTACAGGAGAGAAAACATTGGTGTGTTCGCGCACAATGGAGTGGACAAATGATAAAATCATTAAGTTTATTCAGGCCATTGAAACGCGCCCAACGCTCTGGGACCCTTCAGACATAGATTATAAAAACAAGAACAAAAAACATGATGCAACTAAGGAATTGGGTGAAGAATTTAATTGTGATTCAACTGAAGTAATGCGGAAATGGAAGATCATTCTTGCTCATATATGGATATATGTTAAGTACAATGTATTTCACTCACCTTAATATTTTCTTTTAGTGTGGTTATCAATGCACCACACACTTCTGGAACAATACGGCTGATAAGTTCTTTTGAAACTTTGAATAAATACATCAAACTTGTGTAGGAATCACCACTTCCAAGGTATCTGAGTGTTATTGCCAGCCTTATTGAGACAGGAACACTCTTTCTATAGTTTGTGTCCTGTTTGGCTATCAAAGGACCAATAGCATTGATGAGGAACTCAAAATCTTCGCAAGATATTCTTGCAAAATTTTTAAATCCACTCAGAGGATCTACTTTTAATTCTTCTAAAAATCTTTCCGTTTCTTCCTCTCGTCGTTTTAAGAAGGGTCTCACCCAACATTTAGGCTTTGCTCTTCTTTTCTTTTTCAGCAAACTGCATACCACAACACAGGCTGCACCACAAAGCGCTACCTCTTCCTGTCCGTCCATATTGCTAACTAACTAAATCACTGAGGACAAACTGTGCTTAACTTTTGTATTCGCACAGTTCAGCACAAGTGTTGCAATGTTCGCGTACAAAAGTTGTGTACATTTAGTCGGTGGACACGTGGTCAACAAGGGGTGTTCTTTTGTATGTGCACAGGAAAAGTTCTGCACAAAAAGTGCGTAACAATTTGTGCAGAACACGGCTTTGGTGGAATGGCACCTTAAGGGTAACCTCCAAAAGAGTACATTCTATCTCTAAGGGACATAAAACCACCTGTACTTTTGATGGACATCCGCAACATGTGGTTCTTTATGGGCTCCATAGTAAACAATTAAATCCCTTCATGAATACGGTTGAGGTGGATACAATAAAACTGTTTCACTGGAGCAATGTTAAGCTGTTTGTGGAAAATTTTAATTAGTTGGCATTAATTAATTATGCTTTGCTTTATTCCGTATGAAAAGAAGGGGCACGCTTTTGTTAACCTGATGTAATTGGTCACGAGTGTATAAATCACATGAATACTCTGGTGATGATGATGATGATGATGATGATGATGATGATGATGATGGTGGTGGTAGTGGTGGTGGTGATGATAGTTATGACACACACACACACACACACACACACACACACACACACACACACACACACACACGCACTGCCCATGATATACCTGCACCAAAGCTGAATCCTAACATCACTAACATTACCACAGAGTATGTTGCACCGCTAACACCTCGCTAACAGCTCGCCTTTAGACCAGTACACCTGGCGAGACCACTATAACGACAGCGACGATGATGAGGACGAGGATGACAACAACGAGGACGAAGACAGCACCTCAAAGCCAGAGAGAAAAAAAGAAAAGAAAGGAAGAGTCATTATTTTCTTTTATTTCTGAGCAGCGCAGTAACGTGACCATTCTGTGTAGTAAAGATTTAACCAAAATAAGCAACAATTCCACACTACTGACGCCTACAGGAGGACGCCTCAGTGATATGCTTTTCAGGACACACGGTCAGCTTCGTTCTTGTCCCTCGTCGTCCTCGCCTGTCCGTCTCTACACAGGTATTCCAGACAGGTACACGGACCGAGGAAGCATCGCACGTAGCTCGGACTGTAAAACTTTTATCATCATTCAGAGTCAGACGAGACTCATGCACACCTGTACCTGCTCCTGCTAGCCTCCCTCAGATTGGCCGTGTGCCCTTGTCCTCTTTACAGCGAGGGACGAAAGGCTTGCCTGTCACCCGGAGCAATAGATGAATGTGGATCATGTATGGATTGCCTCACATTGCTGTCTGTGTTTTTTTTTTTTTTCTTAATCCCATCCAAGCAAATTTAATAAAAGAAAATTCCTTCATGAAAATTTCATCAAATGTACTTTAGACTCATGGTAAACCTAACCTAACCAAACGAACTTAAACTAATCTAACATGGCTATGACAAAAAATAACCTCTTCTATCACAGGGATATCATTTTGAGGGAAAATTTTGCTAGTGAAAATGTCTGCGGGTAAAACATAACACGAGGAAACTGACGATGTATGGTATCTGAACAGTGGAAGTCGGTTAAACATTTATATCTTACTATACATCACGGTCCAGATTCTATCTATTGTATAAAATAAAGAAAATTAATAAATAAAATACTCAGGTCTAAATCAAAAGGTACATCACATAACACAGGTATCGTACAGGTAATACAATGAACAATACCTGCCTGGCCCGTCACTCGCTACACTTACAGAACGCAATTATTTTTACTCTCTCTCTCTCTCTCTCTCTCTCTCTCTCTCTCTCTCTCTCTCTCTCTCTCTCTCTTTCTGACAGTCACATTTTACCTAGTCGCTTTCACGATTTCAATGGAGGACTCATTCTATACGGCAAACAGAAGTCCTCTGTCCATCATTGTTCACAACGTCTCTCTATTGTGCCATTTTTTAACTTCTGCTTCGTTTTGCCCTTTGTCTGCTTTGTCGACCTTCACCTGCACAGAAAACGCGCCATCACGTCCTGCTACCAGCGTATCTTACTTTTCCTCGTGTTGCCAATGTCACCGATTGTTTTCTCGTGATTCTGGTCCAGTTTGTACCAGATTTTTACTTAATATCACTGTGCTTACATTCTCTCTCTCTCTCTCTCTCTCTCTCTCTCTCTCTCTCTCTCTCTCTCTCTCTCTCTCTCTGAGGAAGGTAAAGTGATAATACGTACTATAGTGAAAGCCACACAACTAATGATCAATCATAAGGATAAAAAAATAACTGCACTGCAAAATGACATCACAAAGCTTGAAAACAGAGTTGTGCAGCTTGAAAACCAGATAGATGAGGTAAACCAGTATGAAAGAAGAGATACCTTAATTATCAGTGGACCCGTATTGCCTCCTGAAAACTCTAATGAAAATAGTGCTGAAGTAATAATAAGAGTCATTAAAGAACACCTTCACCTCAATGTAACCCCTTCAGATATAAATGTGGCGCATCGCTTAGGTGCTAAGCGAGCACAGAACATAACTAGGCCAATTATTGTTAAGCTACACAGTAGACAAAAGAAAGCAGAAATAATGAATGCCTGTATAACGGTTAGACCAAAACTTTATATCAATGAGAGCCTCACAGCTAAACGCCGATCACTCTTCAAGATAATATGGGAAATCAGGAAACAACACAGGGATATGTTCCAACAATGTTACACTCAAGAAGGAAAGATTTGTGTTAAACTTAAAATATCAACTCAAAAGCATATCATAACAACAGATGAGACCTTGAATGAATTCCTAGATAAGTACCCAATACTTAAGCAACCCACAACCTAGGAACATCAAAATCAAGTACTACAAGGCAAATATTTCCTACTGATATGTGACAATCATTTGTATGTTATATTATGTATGTATGTATGCATGACTTATCAATGTTCTTTCCTACTCACTCAACTTTCATCACTTCTATTTAAGTCTACCCTGATCTTTTTTACTTACACTAACCCTTTTCCTTTCTATTATTCACTTCTTCTCCCTTCTACTCATCCTAACCCTGTTCCTTCGCCCCAACCTGTTTCCTTCCTACACATCCTGACCCTCTTTTTTCTACTCTTCCCAACTCTGTTTCTTTTCTACTCATTTTAACCCTATTCTTTTCTACACTCCCCAACTCCTACCCTGTTCCTCTCTACTCTTCATAACCCTGTTTCTTTCTGCTCTCTCCAACCCTGTTCTACTCTATTCTCTCCAACCCTGTTCCAATCATGTTTCATTTGCTCATTCTAACCCCGTTTCTCACTACTCACTACTACTCACTACTACTCACTACTCACTACTACTCACTACTCACTACTACTCACTACTCACTACTACTCACTACTACTCACTACTACTCACTATTCACTACTACTCACTACTCACTCCAATACTGTTCATATTTACTCATTCTAACACTGTTCCTGACTACTCACTCTAAACCTGTTTCTATCTGCTGACTCCATTCCTGTTCTAGCCATTCCTTACCTCAACTTTATTCCTTTCTCCAACTACCATATCTTACCATTGCTTCATATGAATTCTCTACCAATTACTAGTTTTGATAACACGGTCTTGATTTATTTAGTTTCCTTTCACTTGATTCCTATAGTATTCACTGAGATATCTTGTCCAATATAATAGATTTATAAAAGCTGCACCTGGAGAGCCATGAACTAAGTCTTAATTTTAGTAAATCTTTCTTATTACATTTTGCTGTCTGAGTTTATTTATATATATATATATATATATATATATATATATATATATATATATATATATATATATATATATATATATATATATATATATATATATATATATATATATATATATATATATATATATATATATATATATTTTTTTTTTTTTTTTTTTTTTTTTTTTTTTTTTTTAGCCATACTGTACAATATACATATTATGGAAAATTTATATAAATCACTTTATAGTGATAGCATCCATGATACAAATACACCTGCATCTACTTTTGATATTAACGTAATAAGCAAAATAAATGGACAATCAGACATTGGCTCTCTGTCTAGATACTACAATATTAATGAGTACATCTCTGAAGTAAAATATAAAGATGATGAATACATTAACATCGTACACATGAACATTAGATCAATCCATAAGAACTTTGATGTATTCAAAACATTCCTAAATAGTCTCCCAAAGCCTCCAGATGTTATTGCACTCACCGAAACTTGGTTACGAGATTCTTCATTCTCTTGATGGTTATGTCTCACATAATCTCGTGAGAACAAATAGAGAACATGGTGGCATAACAATCTTTATTAAGGATATTTTTTCTTTTGAATTAATCGAAGAATACTGCTTTATAAATGATGATATAGAAATCTGTACAGTTAAAGTCAAAATAATAAATACCTCATATGTTATGTCAGTTGTCTACAGGCCCCATAGTAAGCATTTAGCAGTTAATGAATTCACAACTATTATCAGTTAGATATTATCAAATGACATATTCAGATGTAGTAAAAGTATCCTACTTGGTGATCTTAATATCAACCTTCTAGAACACTCAACTCATCTTCCTACAAATACTTTTCTTAATTCAATGCAAGCCCTAAATTATTTTCCCCATATTTCTCGCCCAACAAGATTCCCAGACAATCCTGATCTTGGTCAACCCTCCTTAATTGATCAGATCTGGACAAACTTTACTCCACCATCTTCTTCTGGCATCATCCATTTCAACCTGTCTGATCATTTGCCTATATTTATTAATATAACTTTAAATTTCACTTTAGACTATAAACATAAAATCACCTTTAGAATATTCAATGGCACAAATCATAACCTTTTTACAAATGAATTATCTAAAGTAGACTAGGATGAGATCTTATCTTCTCACAATACAAATGAAAACTTTAATGCCTTTCATGATAAGATCAATACATTATATAATGAATGCTTCCCTATAAAAACAAAATTCATTTCTACTAAAAGACTACAAAACCCTTAGATCTCTAGTGGTTTACTTAATTCTATAAAGTATAAATGTACGCTTTTTAAAAACTATAAATTGGGTTTGGTATCACATTCCTTTTATAAAAACTACCGTAATCATGTTACAAAACTTGTTAAAGATGCAAAGTCTAACTATTATCAAAATTTTTTTTGTAATTTCAGAAATGATACCAAAAAAATATGGAAAACAATAAATCAGATTAGAAATACTTCTAACTTGAAGCACGACAAAACAACCCTACAGTATAATAACTCAACTTTAGATAAGCCCCTTGACATAGCTGAGACGTTTAATAACTACTTTTGCAGCATTGCCCCAGAACTAAGTGATAAACTACCTAACTCTCACATAAACCCAACCCATTATCTAAAAGCTAATTTTCAAAATTCTATGCTGTTGCCTGCAATATCTACTTATGATACCATAAATATTATAAAATCACTAAAAAATAAAAACTCTAGTGTAAATGAGATTTCAGTTAAAGTACTAAAACATAATTCTGATATATTTTCCATACCGTTGACCACCCTCTTTAACCACTCTATCTCAACAGGGACTTTCCCTTATATATTAAAAAAAGCTAGAGTCATTCCTATCCCGAAAACTGGCCCGAGTAATTATCCTAAAAACTACCGCCCAATCTCAAACCTCAGTATTTTCTCAAAAATCTTTGAATCCCTGATGAAAAATTTCCTGATAAGCTATCTAGAAAAAAATAAGATCCTAAATCAAACACAATTTGGATTTAGACGCAATCATAACACCTTCCAAGCACTAAATCTCTTTTCTTCAGACATTTACTCAGCTCTCGACAACAAGCTATCAGTCCTGTCTGTATTCATTGACTTTTCCAAGGCTTTTGAACCTGTAAATCATAAAATTCTTTTAGACAAATTATATCATTATGGCATTCGTGGTCCCATCCACTCATGGTTTACAGATTACCTAACCAACAGAACCCAACAAACTGTATTTGAAGGTGAATTTTCCACATTAAAAAACAATCACCTTGGAGTTCCTCAAGGCAGTATCCTAGGCCCAATTCTTTTTTTGCTTTACATAAATGACATATCTGATATATTTACACACTCCAAAACCATCTTATTTGCTGACGACATGACACTTTACTTACCCGGTCCTCACCCAGAACAATTGATTACAACAGTAAATACAGAACTACATCAGTTATACCGATGGTGCATATCCAATAGACTTACCATTAATACCGATAAAACATACTTTATGTTGTTTTCATTAAAAAAATATCACCATCTACCTCCACTCCAGATCAATAATAATAATATCTCAAGATCCTCACACATTAAATTCCTTGGTGTAACCTAGGACGATTCCATGACCTTTAAACTTCACATTGAAAATCTCACCCTACGAATATCCAGACATATTGCCTTACTCCATCAGAGTAAAGACTTAATGCCTCCATACGTACTGAAGTGTATTTATTATGCTCACATCTACCCACTACTTGCCTATTGCAATCCAATATGGTGCACCACTTATCCTACCTATCTGATACCACTTCAACTCCAACGTAAAAAAATAGTTAGAATAATCACAAATAGCACGTACTTAGAACATACACGACTCCTATTTAAACAAACTCAGTTGCTAAGACTAGAGGACATAACTAAAATGGCTATATCCATTCAAATGTATAAAAAAATGTATTCTATGCAAAACGATGTCCCCATCCATAATCATGATACACGTCACTGTGGCCAACTACGTCCTCCTCCCCATCGCATCTCAAAGTACCGTCAATCTACATTATACTTAGGACCTGTTTACTGGAACGATATCCCTCCTAACATTAGAAATTCACCATCTGTAGCTACCTTCAAAAACAAACTAAAACAACACATAATAAGTAACTACTAATAAATACTAATTAATGTTGACTCCCATCACTGTACCCAACTCCTTGTATGTGGCCATGTCTATAAATTATAACTTATTATATTTATCATTATTGTATACGCACTATGCATCATGTATTAAATTCATAATAATTATCTAAATTATTTTTTCATTATATTAAATTTTGTACTCTATTACTTGTTCCATTCTTTATGCCAATAGATCAATATCTATATGCAGACCCCAATGTATGTATTACTTTATACATATATATATATATATATATATATATATATATATATATATATATATATATATATATATATATATATATATATATATATATATATATATATATATATATATATATATATATATATATATGTTACTTTTCTTTAATTTCTTTTATTATTGTTTACATACACAGGTGTATGATCGTTTATGCAGATGTATGTATCACTAAATTTACTCACTGCTGTATAAGAAAATGTATGTTGATATCTATTTAATCTTATAAATACCCTTAGAATCCTATGCAACATTTAAAATTATTCTGTACAACATTTAAGTACTTACTGTGTATTGTAACTTATATTAAGTCCAGTTTTGTTAGCTTAGGTTTAGTTATATTATAGTTTTAGTTTTGCCTGAAAAGCTTACGCTTAAAAAAAGGCTAGCCATAATAAAAAATTTATGGAATATAAATATACAATGTATGTAATGGCTATAAATAAATGTTCAAATGTTCAAATGTTCTCTCTCTCTCTCTCTCTCTCTCTCTCTCTCTCTCTCTCTCTCTCTCTCTCTCTCTCTCTCTCTCTCTCTCTCTCTCTGTGTGTGTGTGTGTGTGTGTGTGTGTGTGTAGTGTATCCTCTTGAACTGTCTGATCTGTATTTTTGTACATGTAGTATCTATATCTGTTTACCCATCAATCTCAGAGAGAGAGAGAGAGAGAGTGTGTATAAATGGGCAAGAGGTTTTCTCTTGTACATATTTCGTTGAAGGTGATACTGAGAAGATAACAACGTCCTCTGCCACTGAAGAAGGGTCAAGGACCCGAAATCGCGATCTTGCGAAGATGATATCCTACGGAAAAATCATTAATATTCTTTCCAAAGAGAACAAGACACTCCTTCGAGAAAAAGAAAACATTATGAAGAAAATCATAAACGCTGAACTCAGTATCACTTTCAACGATATATATATATATATATATATATATATATATATATATATATATATATATATATATATATATATATATATATATATATATATATATATATATATATATATATATATATATATATATATATATATATATATATATATATATATATACGAGTATATATATATATATATATACACATATATATATATGTATATATATATATATATATATATATATATATATATATATATATATATATATATATATATATATATATATATATATATATATATATATATATATATATATATATATATATATATATATATATATATATATATATATATATATATATATATATATATATATATATATATATATATATATATATATATATATATATATATATATATATATATAGCAGTTAGCATGAAAATAGCAGTAGAAGACAGCTAGAGATGCAACATTGCGGCGATGAGAGAGAGGCTGAAGACAGTCAGTTAGAGAAGAGGAGTTGATGAGACGAAAAGCTTTTGATTCCACCCTGTCTAGAAGAGCAGTATGAGTGGAACCCCCCAGACATGTGAAGCATACTCCATACATGGACGGATAAGGCCCTTGTACAGAGTTAGCAGCAGTGGGTGAGAAAAACCGGCGGAGACGTCTCAGAACGCCTAACTTCATAGAAGCTATTTTAGCTAGATGTGAAGTTTCCAGTTCAGATTATAAGTAAAGGACAGACAGAGGATGTTCAGTGTAGAAGAGGATGACCAAGACCCAGTAAGGAAAGCCAGAAGATCACCAGTAGAGCGGCCTTGACGGAACCCATACTGGCGATCAGATAGAAGGTTGTGAAGTGATAGATGTTTAAGAATCTTCCTGTTGAGGATAGATTCAAAAACTTTAGATAGGCAGGAAATTAAAGCAATAGGACGGTAGTTTGAGGGATTAGAACGGTCACCATTTTTAGGAACAGGCTGAATGTAGGCAAACTTCCAGCAAGAAGGAAAGGTAGATGTTGACAGACAGAGCTGAAAGAGTTTGACTAGGCAAGGTGCAAGCACGGAGGCACAGTTTCGGAGAACAATAGGAGGGACCCCATCATAAGCCTTCCGAGGGTTTAGGCCAGCGAGGGCATGGAAAACATCATTACGAAGAATTTTAATAGGTAGCATGAAGTAGTCAGAGGGTGGAGGAGAGGGAGGAACAAGCCCAGAATCGTCCAAGGTAGAGTTTTTAGCAAAGATTTGAGCGAAGAGTTCAGCTTTAGAAATAGATGTGATAGCAGTGGTGCCATCTGGTTGAAATAAAGGAGGGAAAGAAGAAGACGTAAAGTTATTGGAGATATTTTTGGCTAGATGCCAGAAGTCACGAGGGGAGTTAGATCTTGAAAGGTTTTGACATTTTCTGTTAATGAAGGAGTTTTTGGCTAGTTGGAGAACAGACTTGGCATGGTTCCGGGCAGAAATATAAAGTGCATGAGATTCTGGTGATGGAAAGCTTAAGTACCTTTTGTGGGCCACCTCTCTATCATGTATAGCACGAGAACAAGCTGTATTAAACCAAGGTTTGGAAGGTTTAGGTTGAGAAAAAGAGTGAGGAATGTACGCCTCCATGC
>NC_087185.1:7735000-7752500 GCF_035594125.1 Scylla paramamosain
TGACCACCAGGTAAAAATTTAAATGTTAAACTTATATTTACCTTCATGTAGTGACTGACGCTGAAATTTTACATTTTCCACAATTTCTTTTAAAACAGACACAAAAAAGACCTCGACATCAATACTGAGCCTGACGTGTAAGGTTTATGCACTCAACAATATTGTATTTGTGTGCGTCTGATGAATACAACAGAAATATGAGTATGGACCTTGTCTTTTATAATGTTACAACAAATATACGCCTGCCACGGATGACAATGATATAATAATAATAATAATAATAATAATAATAATAATAATAATAATAATAATAATAATAATAATAATAATAATGATAATAGTAATAATAACAACCGTGATAATCAACGACAAGTTAAGCACAACAGGAGAAAAGCAATTAAAGTTGTTACACACACACACACACACAACCAGATACTAGACACAAGAGCCACCAACAGACACACACACACAAAAAAAAATAAATAAATAAAATAAATAAATAAATAAATAAATAAAAACAGATAAAAACAAAAGAGAAAAAAAAGCAAAAACAAAGAAAAACAAGTGGCAGGGAAGGATCATAATCAAGGTGTGGGGAGAAGGTTTCCACACCCGCGCAGGTCCCTCGCAGCCGCGGCAGAGATAACCCTGAGATATGGACACCGCAAAGTCTCGGATGAGCTGCAACATCCACAGAGAAGCTCTTAACCCTCATGATTAAAAACTCCCTCGGACCCTGACTCCTGCACCGCCAAAAACCTGAAGGAGGAGGAGGAAGAGGAGGAGGAGGAGGGTTGTGTGGGACGTTTCATGAGGGATAAAAAGGATAAAAAAAGGGAAAAAGTAAAAAGGTACGAGTTGTGTAGGCAGGAAAATTCTGGTTTCTTTGGGCGTTTACCTGAAGGGGTACTTTCCTTATTTTTCTGTCCAGTTCTGGCAAGAAGCGCAGCTTTCACTACCTGCTTACCTAAAGGAGTAGAAGATGCCTGAGGGTGCAAGGAAAAGTCGAGTGGAGCGGCTTGTCAAGAGAGGAAATTCTGGTTTCTTTGGGAGTTGTCTGAAGGGGAAACTAAAAATATATTTCCGTCTAGGTACTTCTGGCGTCTTTCCAGCCTTCACCACCTGTCCTGAAGAAGCAGAAGTGTGACGGTAAAAGGAACACTACCAGTGCTGAAGTAACATCACATGTGGGAAGAACCGAAGAAAAGTAAAGCCTTCACCACCTGTCCTTTTAAAGAAGTAGAAAATACCTATAAGGTACAAGGAATGCCACCTGTCCTCCTGAGGAAATAGAAGAAGGTGTCTGAAGGTAAAAGGAACAGTACCTTTCCTCATGAAGAAGTAGAAGATATATGAAGGAAAAAAAGTCACAAATGGAGCCTTCACTACCTGTCTTAAAGAGATAGAAGGAGGTTTCTAAAGGTACAAGGGAAAAAGAAGGAAAAGTCAAGTTCTTCGTCATGTTGGAGAGATTAAGAGGGAAAGGAGAGCGCAAGGGTGACAAACGGTGCTCTTTCCGCCTTGTTTGCCCTGCAGGAACACCACGAAGGAGGCGATGAAGGTGATGTACCGAGCTGTGGCACGACCCGGAAGTATACAACGACCTTAATTGCAGTTTATCTCGACAAGAAAAAGGGAGAGTAAAAGAGGGAGAGTAAAACAGGGACAGTAAAAAAGCGATGCAAAAAAAGGAGTACAGTTTAGCTTTTAAGGAGCCCCTCTCGTCTTCTCTCTCCCTCCCTCCTCCTCCTCCTCCTCCTCCTCCTCCTCTTCCTCCTTCTTCCTCAAGTCTTCTACAAACAGAGCTCTGCCTTTGGTGTCTCCGAATAGACTACGCTCGAGATCTCTCTCTCTCTCTCTCTCTCTCTCTCTCTCTCTCTCTCTCTCTCTCTCTCTCTCTCTCTCTCTCTCTCTCTCTCTCTCTCTCTCTCTCAGTATTTTCATCTCATTAGTCGCTTGAGTCAATCACAAGTTTACTTTCTCAACTTTTTACTTACAATATTGAGTTGGCGGAAAGTAAATGATCTCAAAACCGAGCAATAAAAGTTGAACAAATATAATAAGACGAAAAAAAACGAGTGAGAGAAAAATTATTGAGTACCTCATTAGATGAATCAAACGAGACCGAAATATAAGTAACGATAAAAAATGGATCTTAGTTTTTATTGATATTACTGAAAATTATCGGAATTCCTGAAGTCAGATAGTCAAGGGGAAGGGGTGTGGTCGCTCGCCCCTCCCTCATGTGAACATATCCCACGCACATCTGCTTCATTTGTAACTAACGTACATAACCAAGTGCTTCATGTGTAACTATGTAACGTATACAATAAATCCTCCATGTATAACAAGTGGTATATGTTTAGTGTACACAGCCAAGCCCTTCATGTATAGCAATCTAACGTGCACATCGAGGTGCTTCATGTGTAACTATCTTGTGTACACATGTGCGTCTCGGAGCCCGTGGGGACTGAGTTTCTATTCATCACACATGCACCAAGTAGTTCCCGTCGCCATTAATTACCAGCAAAACAAATTTTTCTTCACCAACTTCATTTAAAACTTTCTATAATTCGCTCACAGTTTGCTTATCTTCCCGGCGCCAGAAGCCCTCGCCTCCCACACCTCACCTCGGGGCTCCTGGCGGTGCTGTAGGGGTCTGAAGGGCGGCTCGGCTCCGACAAAACTTTTTAATGAACAAGAAGGGGCAAGAAAGTTCGATTATTTATCAACTCCTCCAAAAAACAAGGGTGGAGTTTGTCGAGAGTTTATGGGCGACAGAGGGAAAATCACACCAACTGTCAGACCCAACACAGACTTACTCTGTTAATGAAGAAAAGTACTGATATACGCACAGAGTTATACATTTATTTACACATTTCTACACTCCCGCAGATTTATGAGTTCATCTAAGCATATATCTCTTAGTTATTGAGTTATCTGCACACCATTTATTCATTTACGAACGTATTTGTTGCACAGATTTACTTATTTATTTACGAACATATCTACATATTTGCTTTTTTACCTTGCAGGAGATAATCACGTGACCTTTGAGACATACAAAGACATACGCAATGATTATACGCTTGATGTTAAGTAATGAACAGCAAGATCCGGTACATGCACGTAGTTATATATTTATTTACATAATTATACACGTATTTACCAACAGATTAAATTATACGCTGCCACAATGTTTACTTACTGAAGCACAGTATTTACTTAGGGACATTTATATATTTACTCAATTATCTACTTGCGTATTCATACATTTATTCATCTCGCAGGAGAAGTTGCTTGAGGAAAATTAGTAGGACATAGTAGAAAAAGGAAAAAAAAAAAAAAAACATAACCTTAAAAGTATTATAATTTTCTGTGTATTAGTAACTTTGTCACTTCACTTTTTCGTACCAAAGTCAAGTAACAAGTAAAAGTAGCGCGCCTGGTGTGTGTTTCCAGACTGGAGAAAATTATATAACTCCTCGCACTAAATTCTCTTGAAATAACTATCTTTTCTCAGAACACTTCAGACTTTGAACTTTTCTTTATCACAAATCCCGTTTTTGTGCTTGAAAAGGAGTGGGAAGCAGTACTAAAATCTGAGAAAAAGTTTATACTTCAAAAGAATAACACACTATTAGATACAAGAACGTACGAACGTAGGATAATTAGGGAAACTGCAAGAAGCCATCAGGCCTACAAGTGGTAATTTCTATATAAAAACTAGCCTACATATTTCCAGCTATCATTGCCATCTATAAATCCATTTTCACTTCTTTTAAAGCCCTTACTGACTCGGCATTAACAACCTGATTACCAAGTCTATTCCATTCACGATTCTACGCAACTGTGTATGATTAAACATGCATATCAAACGTGTATTATGGATCATGGAACTGTTTATACATATATTCCCATCTACGATGATTATGCAATAGACTTACATAATTCAATAAGATTTCATGCATTTCTCTCTCTCTCTCTCTCTCTCTCTCTCTCTCTCTCTCTCTCTCTCTCTCTCTCTCTCTCTCTCTCTCTCTCTCTCTCTCTCTCTCTCTCTCTCTCTCTTCCTTCATCTTATCTTTAGTCCTTCATGCTCTCCTTGCCTATCTCATATTCCTCCTCCATACTCTCTTCGTTCCTTCATTTCTTTCCTCATCCCTCACAATATCCTCCATCCATTTATCACAGCTCCATCTTGTCCTCTTCCCTCTCCATTTTTTCCCTTTCACATCCCCAGCGATCAGAGACAGAGCACACACACACACACACACATAAACACACACACACACACACACACACACACACACACACACACACACACACACACACACACAAGATTACGAGTGAAATGCGTCAAAAAGAGAGAGAAAAAGAGATAAAACTCAGCACTGAAAATATTATACACTTTTCTGTACATAACTCTGCTGCGTGCTAATGATCGCCTATCCCTCTAAATTTTAACAGCAGACGACTACACCTAATGCAATTCACACGGCGCTACACTAATTTCCGGCAACTCCGTATACTGTAGTGGGAAATTCAGTGCGTAAATTATGGTCTTATGTGCAACTACTGTAATTACCCTGCACATTTAAGTAGATTAATTTCCAGGATATAAATCAATACTTTAATGCCGCGAGTCACCACAACCTCGCTCTCTTCAACTATGCAGTGCTATGGTTTTCCTTTGCTAATATCATAAGCACTTGAAAAATGCATAGACACGGAGAGAGAGAGAGAGAGAGAGAGAGAGAGAGAGAGAGAGAGAGAGAGAGAGAGAGAGAGAGAGAGAGAGAGAGAGAGAGAGAGAGAGAGTTTTTTTCTAGGCTACATAACTATTTGAGGAACTGTAGCACATAGTAAGTGTCTCTAAAGTTCTACGTAATTGTGTAAAAAAAAATTGCATAGTAGTGCAAAATTTACTCCCGGAAACTTCATTGACAATGCTTAGCAAATTTCAAAACATTAATTCCGGAGAACCACAACAAACGCCTCGCAGCACACCCCCAATACTTTCATTCCAGGGAACTCTGACTATTATTCCGGCGGGGTGCTTGAGATATGCCGCCCCTGAACAGAATGTTTTCAAAATATGAGCTAAATGTAGGAGGTTATCAGGGAGTTCTTATCAGTTCCCCTCCCCTCACTCTTCCCTTCCCCCTCTGTCTCTCCCCCTCTCTCTGTCTCCCCTCACTCATCCGTTGCCCTCTCATTATTCTGGTTTCATTCAATGGTCATATTTTTACCCAGGTGAGGAAATAAATTCACAGGCCAGCCACTCAGTGAGGGGATAAAAGGTGTACACTGCTGCCGACTCCCCTCTCCCTTCAGTGTTAAGTTCACTTCCCCTCGATGTTCCCCAAGGGTAAAAAAAAATGTACATATGTGGAAAAATACCAATAACTTTTTAGTTTTATTTCTTTATGTATGTATTCAGATATCATTCCTATTCCCCTTTAACCTTTCTGTTTGTCTGCCTGTCTTTCTGTCGGTCGGTTGATTCTCTCTCTCTCTCTCTCTCTCTCTCTCTCTCTCTCTCTCTCTCTCTCTCTCTCTCTCTCTCTCGCTGCGGAGAGTACTCAATTATCCTCCAGTCCGATATATAATCTCGAGCACATGTAAAGAGGAACCCAAACCTTCACTTCTTTTCCCTTCGCTTCCCCCACCGCCCACTATCCCCGCTCTCTCAACCCCTTCCCCCTCCCACACCCTGACACTCGCGCCCGAGTCCCTCCCAATCCCGCCGCGCCCTGCCCCGCCCCGCCCCGCCCCCTCCGCGCCTCCATCACGGGGCGGACAAGGGGAGAAGACGGTGGTAAGTAAAGATCGACAAGGCGGCCAAGATTCCGTCGGGCCCAAATGTGGTAATACCATAAAGTCGGCGGAGGTTCAGCAGGAGGAGGCCACGGGTCAATACACGTATTTGTTGTCAGCTGGTGGAGGGCCTGCAGCTGGTGCACCACCGCGCGCAGGTGTTGACACCCACCTCCACACCACCTGCCGCCTCCATCCTGCCGGGGAACACCCCGTCCAGGCCACCACATAACAAGCAACGCCGCCTGCTGCTGGACACTGCTGCACCAGCCTAATAGTCCCTCCACTACTCTGTTCCCTCCCCTCCAGCCTCCCTCCCTCTCCTTCCTTCCCTCCGGCCGCCGCCCCCTCTCTTTCCCCAGCAGCTCCTCAGTGTTGCCGCCCTCACGTGGCGTTTCGTCATCGCCGAGCCAACCACAAAATCGATAGTTTCATAACATTAAGAAAAACTGTCGATTTATTCCACGATTTCTGAGCAACACTCGGCCCTTTGCAGCAAAGGGAGGCCAGCACATCCTGAATCCTGGGCCGCTATTCACAACAAGCAAAGAAAGGAAATTATCAGATCTGGCAAATGTGCGCTGCTCTCTCCTGACTGGGAGTTGGACCCAGCGCTCTCGTCTTAGTTGTCGCTAGACTGTGGCCGCGTCAGGGCGTGCATCTCCTACCACACGGGGCATCAAGTTAGCGCTGTATTGAATCCATTCCTAGCTCAGGATATACTGTGGGCGGCCTGCCATCTGGTGCTGCTGAGGGCTGAGGCTGTGCTGGCAATACTATTCACGCCACAGGTACGTGTACAACTCGCCGCCTAACTTTGTTGGGTGGTTTGTTTTGGCGCAGTGTCCGCGTGCTGCTGTGCTGCTCACCTCCCCTGTGTACTTATAATTAGGGACGCTCGGCACTACCCGATGTTATGCACGAGGCGCCACGAGGGCTCCAGGAGAGGGGCGAGGTGTAAGGGTCGAGGGGACAACTCCCTGCCTGCACGTAACCACATGTTTTGACACGCCTTCAGGCACCACCTCGCGGCCACACCACCACCTCGGCGCGCGCCTGCACACACACACACACACACACACACACCAGAAGGATTCCCCCATTACACACACACACACACACACACACACACACACACACACACACACACACACACACCAGCAGGATTTTCCCATTACACACACACACCAGCAGGATTTTCCCATTACACACACACACACACACACACACACACACACACACACACACACACACACACACACACACACACACACACACACACACACACATAGGATTCTTTCATTACAACACACACACACACACACACCAGCAGGATTCTCCAATTACAACACACACACACACACACACACACACACACACCAGCAGGATTCTCCAATTACAACACACACACACACACACACACACACACACACACACACACACACACACACACACACCAGCAGGATTCTCCAATTACAACACACACACACACACACACACACCACACCCCGCCGGCCACGCTGTCACCCTCGTCCCCAGCACCTGGTCGCTTTGGGAAATGCGAAGCTTCTGTTTCCCGACGCACTTGAATGCAAATCCAAAACCTTAACAGACGAGGTCGTCTAATTAAGCCACCGCGCCGTAACCTGCACGTTCCGCCCTACTCACCTGTGCAGGGCGGGAGGAGCCACGAGGCAGTGATCACGAGGATGCCTGGCGTGGGTTCCCTCCTACTCGACGCTCAGATCAAGGAGCATCTCGGAGGGAAACTCAGGGCGGTGCCTGGATGGTCCTTAATGGAGAAGCGCCCTTGGCTTGGTGACGCCCTAACCAAATTAAGGTGGGAGGCGCGGGAGTCCACACACGCTCACCGCCCATAAGGCAAGGCTCCGGCAGAGGCAGAAGGGAAATTCGACCTTGGCTCGGGGAAATCCTGCAAGGCAAATGTGCGGAAATTCGTGGGTCAGGTTTTTGGATCCTTGGTCACACATCGAAATGTGTGTGTGTGTGTGTGTGTGTGTGTGTGTGTGTGTGTGTGTGTGTGAGAGAGAGAGAGAGAGAGAGAGAGAGAGAGAGAGAGAGAGAGAGAGAGAGAGAGAGAGAGAGAGAGAGAGAGAGACCTCGTCATTAAAGAAACTTCAGAGTCAGGCACACTGAAACGAAGGACCGGAAATTTCTGGAACATGCAAATCGAATGAAGGGAGGATTCGTTAGTGGAAAAATTAACAGCAATTCACATCCTGACGTAGGCGGTGAGGGAAGCGAGCCACGTGCCGGCCATCGCTGGGGACTTGTCAGGAATATCACGAGCGACGGGGTGGGAGATGCTGACAGAGATATAAAAGGGAGAGAGAGCACGCCCGCTAACTCGACATGACACTGCAGGCTCCTTATTAAACAAAGAGCCCTCGCACCTCCACATCCCCGTCAACCATAGCACCACTTAGCCGCAGGAGTAACTTGTGTGCGTGTGTTACGAGAGTCAAAGAGGAGACAGCACCCACTAACACAGCATAATATAACACATCAGTATCCTTAATGGACAAAGGATCCTTGCAGCGCCATCTCCATCATCCACAGCACAGCATTACGCAGCCACGGTAGCAAGCTAAAAGGGAGGACACGAAACACCGCCTAACAAAGCAGCATTCTTAATTGACAAAGAATCCTTACATCTCTCCCAACTCCACCTCTCGCAGCCTCACGCAGCCGCAGGAGTGTGTGTGTGTGTGTGTGTGTGTGTGTGTGTGTGTGTGTGTGTGTGTGTCATGAGAGCTAAAAGAGAGAACAGCACGCCGACTAACACAGCTCAATGTAACACAGCGACATCCTGAACAAAGAACTTTCCCAGCTTCCTCGCCTCCACCACTCACAGCTTCCCACAGCTGCAGTAAGAATATCTTTTTGTATAACACGAGCGCATTACTCCATCACTGTTCAATATCTTTCCCTCTCTCACACAGTAAGGTTAAAGTTCACGATTAAAGGGCTAAAATGTAAAGCACAGCAATTTTTTTCAAGCATACCGTTGTTATATATGGGAGAAAAGAAAGAAAAGTGCAAAAGACGAAGCAATAAAATAAAGCAAAAAAGAATGTAAAAGGTGTAGCGGGAACTCCATAATTAATTTAGGGTGGGGGTGGGAGGGACGGTGACGATATTCCCTCAGGCAGTACGAAGATCATGCTAAAGGCGAAGACCAAAGGAAGGTTCGTGTATTGTGTTACCGGGGCCACGACTTCCACCTCCACGTGCTGCCTTCTTGTTACTGGGTACTGGTGTGGTGACTCGCCTACTGGTTACTGGTTATTACTTACTGTACCAGGAGGACCATACAACCACCCATAATATAAATGAGACTGAAGTTTTAGTATATTTGGTTTTACAGTACTATTATGTACATTATTAGTTACTGCTTATTGTTTATTGGTTACGAGTGTTGCTGGTTACTGGACTTTTTACTGGTGACTGATTACACACCTGGTTAATGGATACTGGTCAGTACGGTAATGTTTACTGGTTATATATTGTTGGCTTCCTGATCACTAGCATTATTCGTTACTGGCCTGGTTATTAATTACTGGTGACTGATTGCTGGGCTGACTATTGGTTGCTCACCTTTTCCTTACTGGTTCCCCACACGTGCAGGCTACAAAAGTTTTAGTGATTGACTGATTGACTTTTGACTCTGCAACAATGAGGTCACGTGGCGCAAGTTTTCTTGATTACTGCAAAGGGCGATGACGGGATGTGTCGGGACGATGAGCAATTCAGGAGATAAGACGTAAAAGAGAGAGATAAGTTTGTATGTAAACAGTGTGCTATGTCAACGTAATGTGATAAAAAGTAAAGGAGAGAGGGAACTTTGGGCATAAACAGTGTGCTATCAGTGTAAGGAGCGTTACTTTACATACAACGAAAATTCTATTCGTGTCGCTGACTCGAAATGGATTAGGAAATATATATAAAGTAACTTTATAAGCATTAATATTTGGAAAAAAAAATGCTAACAAGCTAAACAAAACGAAAACTGAAAAATACATTATATTTCCCATATGAAAAAACAAAAATTAGATTGAAAATTAAATACGACAAACACCAAACACAAATAAAACTGAACAAAAAAAAAATCTTTCGATGAAGAAAAGACCAAATTAGCTTTAGAAGAATAAAACAACAAAGACCACAACTCCCTACCAGAAAAAAAAAATCATGAAGTTAGGAAGGAGAGAAAAAGAAAAAAAGGGGCAGGAAACTTGTCCGACAGTAGTATTAGCCTTCGTGACGTGAGGAGGCCGAGGATCAAGTGAGAGGAAGCCAGACGGTATTAACCCGAAGCCACACTGCCTCCACACACCCTGGGCACCTGTTCTCTGTTCAGCACGCAACAATAGCGGCGCCGCGCTGCCCGATCCGTAACCTTTGCTAACTCGATAAGCCTCGCGAAATTACCAGTAAGTCACGCTGTACACTTTACGCAAGCTCCTGCTTATAGTCAGCTTGCGTTTGTTTTTGTTTTGCTTTTTGTTGTGTATGTGTGTGTGTGTGTGTGTGTGTGTGTGTGTATGTGTGTGTGTGTGTGGGTACGCGCGTGTGTGTGAAGAGATCCTCAACAAATTTTACTTATGTTGGAAATACGTTTTCAGTGTTCTCTCTCTCTCTCTCTCTCTCTCTCTCTCTCTCTCTCTCTCTCTCTCTCTCTCTCTCTCTCTCTCTCTCTCTCTCTCTCTCTCTCTCTCTCTCTCTCTCTCTCTCTCTCTCTCTCTCTCTCTCTCTCTCCTATCATTTATCCACCTGTGCTACAACTCCGCCATCCACCTCTGCCCCTTCCTCCTGTACTTGCCTCATTTGCGCTCCACTCAAATACTTTCCACCTGTGCTCTCGCTGTCTTCGAGTCCACATGCACCAGAATTTCACACGAAGGAGCATTTCTCTCTCTCCCTCACCTGAAAAAAGAATAGGGATACATTTGTTCAGGATGTATTAATAAAGTGTGTGTACAAACATGTATAATAAAGAAACAAATAAATAGGCAAACAAATACTTAATAGTTATATGTATAAGTAGTTTCATTAAATGTTGCACAAGATTGCTAATTTGTGTAGTGTAAATGATGAAGAGAAAGATGCATTAATAACAGAGAGAGAGAGAGAGAGAGAGAGAGAGAGAGAGAGAGAGAGAGAGAGAGAGAGAGAGAGAGAGAGAGAGAGAGAGAGAGAGAGAGAGAGAGCTAACATTCAAACGTACTCACAAGAACACACTACCACTTTGAAATTAAGAGCAATAAAACCCCAACAAAACAACAACTAAAGCGACGACTGCACTCCCCACACCAGCACTCTATTTCAACAACAGTAACTCGTCCAATCATGATCAGACGACCTATAATTTTGTCCTTCCTACGATGCAAAAAAATCTTTTCCACCAGAACAGTAAAACGTTGGCATGAAAATAGGAAAATGAACTGTAATTACACTTTTCCTGCTGTTATTTACCTGTATTGATTGCGCAGGTGTGTGTGTGTGTGTGTGTGTGTGTGTGTGTGTGTG
The DNA here is from genome assembly GCF_035594125.1 of Scylla paramamosain. Classification (NCBI taxonomy): domain Eukaryota; kingdom Metazoa; phylum Arthropoda; class Malacostraca; order Decapoda; family Portunidae; genus Scylla; species Scylla paramamosain. Next base: position 7,746,371 of record NC_087185.1, read on the forward strand.
TGTGTGTGTGTGTGTGTGTGTGTGTGTGTGTGTGTGTGTGTGTGTGTGTGTGTGAGTGTATGTGTGTGAGAGGGGAGAGAGAATGTCTTTTAACACCTACGCATGTTGTTCCTCTTACTTTTTCCAGGTGCGCATTTTCCTTGACACATTCCCTCCCTGTCCCTCTACATACCGGAGGGTCTTTCTTTCTTTCCATCTTTAGGTGTCAACAAATCCCTCTTACCTCTGATCCTACGATATAAAAAAAAAAAAAAAAAACACTTCGTTGCTTCCCATCCACCCACCCACACACCCACCCACACACACACACACACACACACACACACATACACACACACACACACACACACACGTAAGGAAACAGTGTCAAGAGGGCAGAATAAAGGGCGTGGCGGCCTGTCCCTCACCGCCCCCTTTCAGGAAAACAGCTGATATCCCTAATTTAATTCTCCCTGAGCCTCTTTCCTGCCTGTACACCTCCTAGAAGCTCTGCTCCTCACTCTTGCTCTCTCTGAAATTCCTTGCCTTCGGAACCTTTAAGTGTAACAAACATCACGACTTTGCATCGAGAGTTTTTTTAAGACCAAGTCTCAAGCTGGAAGTATTTTATATTCTTGTTGAGTGGTGAACACAAAGTAATTTTCCACTGCCTATTTTCGCTTCCAACAAGATTATTCAAGCTAATCTATTATTTATTTTCATGGCGGGGCTGCATTTGGCCGTATTTTTATTTCGGATTTTTGTCCCAGGCATCTAAATGCTAATGTTACCGATGTTACAAATGTGCATCGCTGGAGTTTTGTGCTGCAGATAATGTGACCTTTCTGTCCTGCAGCTGTGAAGGACTGATGTGTATCTCATGTAGCAATATTACTTCACTACCTGCCAAGATCTCATGGTTGTTCCTCGTTTCGCTTATTTCATTACGCAGGATCACACTTTTATTGGTTTCCAGTATTTCATTATACAAGATCGCCTAATTCTTTATCATACAGCTATTTCACGTTTTTTTTTTTTTTTTTCACTTTAATTTCGCTACTTATTTTATTATAAAACAAGAACACTTTTTTTCACTTTTTCAGTTGAATTCGCTCTCCTTCACTAAAGCATGTTCAAGGTCTTTATTATAAATTCCCTTACTTTACTACACAACATGATAATATTTCACACAAGATTAACCTTACTTTATCGCACAAGATTACTCTTTATTCGTTTAATTCATCACGCAAGAAACTTTTTTTCTTTTTTTTTTTTGTAATTTACGCTTCACGTCCAACTAATCAAACACACAGAAGGCAATGAACAAATAAATAACCCTGGATTCTCGCAATGAATATCAAAACAAGACAGGTGAATGTAGATGTCCTGCCACACACACGCACACACATACACGAACTGACCTGTCGCATCAAAACCACCGGGACGTCGAAGCAGACAGACAGGCTAATATAAGACGGTTCCTCATGACAAGACGCGACTCGAGTTATTTAGTAAAGAGTCTAAGTTTGGAAGCGCACATGTCGCCCAGTGAGGGACGCGTGCTGCGAACGGACTGAGAGTAGCAAGGTGATGGGGAAACAACACTAGTTAGTTACTGGAACGCGTACTCCGGGGAATCACAGTAACGGAATGGCAACTTTGGGATAGTAGATAAAGATGGGACAGAGAACTACATGAAGAACTAGAAGAAGACAGAGAACTAGACTAAGAGAAATTATTAAAGAATTAGAAAAAGCAGAGAACTAGTTGAAGATAAAGAACTAAAGAAAGAACCAGACGAAAAACTAGATGGAGACATAATTAGATAAAGAGAACTAAGTGAAGAGATAAATTCTGTTTGGATGGTCTGGAATAGACGGGCAGAAGACAAAAAAAAAATGCAGAAAAGTTGAGGAATGCCTTTCTTCTGCAATGGAATTATAGAGACTCGTAATACTGCTGATGATGAGCAGGATAATGACCATGATGACACTGCGCATATGGTGATTGTGATGATTGTGATGCAAAAGGAAGTAATGAGCTTGGCTGTAAAACCTTCATAAACCAGCGGGGGTATTGGCTTAGATGACACACACACACACACACACACACACACACACACGCACACACACACACACACACACACACACACACACACACACACACACACACACACACACACACACACACATCACTCCACACGCCGGGACATAAAGTGGTGAAGTATTACCGTCGTTTCCTCCACGACTGGCGATATGAAACCACACAAGGACACTTCTAGGAAAACACATATAAAGTTACGTCTCTCGGCGTGTATATTTTTCTCAGTCGTATTAATCTTGTTGGTGTATCTTTATGCCAGTGAGCATTAGTTTGTTTTCTCATACCAGGTGATGTTTCAGCCTTCTCTTTATCCGCCAATGTAATATTTCTGAAGTGTCGTGCTGCATCTACTTTGGCTAAAAATATTTTTCATAAGTTTTTTATAAGTTCAAGTTATAGGAGCAGGAATTTTTTCATTATATTATATGAGATGCGTCTGTTGTAAAAATACCTTTGTCCGTCCCTCTGCTCCTGCTTCCCTCCTTCCTACCCTCCTCTCCCTTATTCTCTTCCCCCCCACCCGTCTCTCCTCCCTCCACCCCCGCGTCCTTGCTTCTCTTCCTGACCCCCTTTCCCTCCCTCTATCTCTCTACCTCTACCTCCTGCCCCTTTTATCGCTGCCCCTTCCATCCTCCCTACCTGTCTCCCTCACTTCCTGGCCCCGTTCCCTCCCTTTCCCTCAAACGCTCGTCATCGGTAAAGAATTTATTCCCAGCACACAAAGTTGCAGGAATGCCACAACTTTACTAATCACACAAATACCAATCTTCAGCCTCGTCGGACGCGGCCAACAACACAAAAGCCTACATTGTTGCACTTCTTGTTTTTTCCCATTTCCCTAAAACAATTTTCAATACGCCGTTCTTTGTCATAATGATAACAGGAAACAATAGAGAGAGAGCATTGAGGAAGCAATTAAAAACGTAATTCTTTCCTGGTGACTCAAAAATTCCTTCGTAAAACCTGCACATTTCTCTCTCTCTCTCTCTCTCTCTCTCTCTCTCTCTCTCTCTCTCTCTCTCTCTCTCTCTCTCTCTCTCTCTCTCTCTCTCTCTCTCTCTCTCTCTCTCTCTCTCTCTCTCTCTCTCTCTCTCTCTCTTATAGAATGTAAAATACGAAAAATACAAAAAACAATCATAAAAATACAGTCATAAACAAAACAGTTATAAGAAAATGAATATAATAAAAAAAAATCGTAAACAGTACAGACAATTATCGAAAAACAATAAAAAACAATCATAAATATAAAAAAAAAGCAATTCCAAAAGCAATAAAAACTATCCAGGGAAAAAACAACAGCTAGTCTTTTTTTCCCCCTTGGTCATAGTCCCTAGGCACAGGACCCGCCCCAGCCACACCCAAGTTCCCCCCCCGACTCCCCAAACACTTCAAAAATTTCCCCACCATCCTCTCTCTCTCTCTCTCTCTCTCTCTCTCTCTCTCTCTCTCTCTCTCTCTCTCTCTCTCTCTCTCTCTCTCTCTCTCTCTCTCTCTCTCTCTCTCTCTCTCTCTCTCTCTCTCTCTCTCTCTCTCTCTCTCTCTCTCTCTCTCTCTCTCTCTCTCCCCGCCACTTCCAGCCCTGGCAGTGGTACAGAGAAAGAAGGAAAAACCAAAAGCTGCAGCTAAAGTATTTGCAAAGATTTTCCCCTTTGTGTGGCGGCGGTTTTGGGGCGATTATTTGAGGCGAAATCCGTGTCGGGGTACCTTTAATGGGCCTCCTTCAGGAAATTACGTAGTTTCAGGAAGATAGGAAGGAGGAGGAGGCGGAGGACGAGGAGGAAAGAAGAAGAAAAAGGTAAAAACGTGCATAAATGAAATGTCGCAGTGGTGCTGTGTAATGCTTTCTCGCCTATAAGAGGCGAATGTATCTTCCATTTCTTCATATTACAATTATATTTTCTTCTTTGTTTTCTCCCTCCCTTTCCCTGGTGACTCACTTCTCCTGCATTATTTTTCGTTGGCAATTCTTGAACGTTAATAAAGTGCCATGAATCTGCATTAGCCACGCACTCATTTCATATTTCATGCTACTTTTGAGTTTAATCTTTTACAAATCTTCAGCAGTTGTTCTTGCACATTGTTCAAGCTTCATAAACCTTGATTACTATACATATTCGCTTTATCTTTTACGTGCTCCCAAATTTTAACCTTCATTAATCTGCATTACTATACATATCTACATTATGCCGCATATATTTTCAAGTTTTCAGTCTTTTGTCGTTGCAGGAAAGTCAGCAACCACGGAGCAGCACAGACTATGATATACGTCACTCACTACAGCCACGGGCAATACTCGAGTAACTGTCTGCACTTTTTCTCAATCTTAAGTTCTGTGATCTGCAGATAAACTTCTTAAAAACCTGAAACTGACAGATTTTCATAATATCAGATGAACTGAGACTGAGAGAAGAAAATGCAAAAGACAGTGGAAAAAGAGTAAAGGTTACTTGACTTGTGACAACGACAGTAGCACGACACGAGGTTGAGTGGCTTTGTGGTAAAATGCTCAGCTGGAGATGGATCTTGACCCAGAGTAGTTCATTGTTTTTGGAGGTAACCCTGGCCATCGCCATGTGGCCTTCTTGTTTAGCTATAATCCTTTTCTTTTTCTCCCCCTCTTTTTTTTTTTTGTTGTTGTTGTCCTGGCAACACAACCTCCTGTTTCCTAGACACAGGTGCCAGACAAAAGCTGATGTCCTTGCTCGACCTTGGTATAGAAAAGGTCACACGTGTTAGTCAGCGAGTCCACCTGTAGGTCACAGTTCATAGTGGACCAGGTGAAGGTTATGAACTCTACCAGGTACAAGTCTGCCTCCACCCTAAGTTTAAAGTTAACGATTTATTGCCAGTCGGAGGAATCAGTAATATCTTGTCTTATATATTTCTTATAGGGAATAGTTCACAAGTGTTCCTTGAAGTCACTTGTGCTGCTGGGAGGGGCGAGCGTGGCGTGTGAAGCCTTCCTAACTTGCTCCACCCTATCCCTGCCTAAACCCAGCTCTTACTCGCCCCTTACCCTTTTTTCTGTCCGTCCCACTTGCATGTCTTCTCTCCTCCCTCACTTCACATACACACGCAGCCTCTCCATCCCATGCCCTATATCCAGGTCTCATCCACCCCATACCATTTTCCCTTTTCATCCTACACACATTCTCTTTCACCCTCCTCACTCCACACCACGATTTCTTCTCCCAAATCCACCTACGCCTCACTTCTCCCTAGCAATCCTGCCCTCACTCACCTACTCCCTGTCTTACTCACTCCACATACACAACCTTTCTACGCAATCCACGATTCATCAATACCTAAAATCCACCTCACTCTGCCTTTACTACATTCCTCCCACTCACGGGTTTTCTCTTTTACCCTCACTCACTCCACACCCGAAAGCCTCTCCCGTCCACCACGCCCGCACGTCAGCTACAGCCTCCCTCCACCCACCCACCCGCACACTTTCGCTCTGACGTGACGCAAAAAAACGTACACGAAGTTTCTGATTCTTTTTTTCACTCCTCGATTACTGCCACTTTTTTCCAACAATTGTCCGAACGATTATCGCCGTTGCCGCCGTTCTTTCCCAGCCGAGGGTGAGAAGTGTGAGGAAAATAGGGAGTGAAAAGTTAGCTAGCAGGCGAGTGGTGATGGTGGCGAGGGTGGTGGTGGTGGTGGTGATGGTGGTGGTGGTGGTGGTGGTGGTGGTGGTGGTGGTGGTGGTGGTGGTGGTGGTGGTGGTGGTGGTGATGCTGGCGGCGGCACGGAGTGTGTTAATGAAAGGAATGTTGTTTGAGAGAGAGAGAGAGAGAGAGAGAGAGAGAGAGAGAGAGAGAGAGAGAGAGAGAGAGAGAGAGAGAGAGAGAGAGAGAGAGAGAGAGAGAGAGTAATGACGACTGAAGAAGGTGAAGAAAAAGAAAAGAGAGCGGAAATGAAATGGGAGGGTAAAGAAAGAAGAAAAGAAGGGGGGAAGAGAGAGAGAGAGAGAGAGAGAGAGAGAGAGAGAGAGAGAGAGAGAGAGAGAGAGAGAGAGAGAGAGAGAGAGAGAGAGAGAGAG
>NC_087185.1:7760000-7762500 GCF_035594125.1 Scylla paramamosain
CACACACACACACACACACACATCATTATTATTCCATATCTTCCATTTCCACTGATATAAAAGGATGGCGTCTCTCTCTCTCTCTCTCTCTCTCTCTCTCTCTCTCTCTCTCTCTCTCTCTCTCTCTCTCTCTCTCTCTCTCTCTCTCTCTCTCTCTCTCTCTCTCTCTCTCTCTCTTATTATTTCTCGCCACATCGACGGAATTAGGAGAAAAATAATCTAAAGTACACATAATTGGACGTATCGCTTTTTTGGTCTTCATTTTTTTCTGTGTGTGTGTGTGTGTGTGTGTGTGTGTGTGTGTGTGTGTGTGTGTGTGTGTGTGTGTGTGTGTGTGTGTGTGTGTGTGTGTGTGTGTGTGTGTGTGTGTGTGTGTGTGTGTGTGTGTGTGTGTGTTCTCCGTAATTTGTGCATTTCCTCCTATCGGATCAACGCTAATTACACACACACACACACACACACACACACACACACACACACACACACACACACACACACACACACACACACACACACACACACACACACACACACAGAACGTGCCTACCAACCCACCAAGCAAGCAATACTCGTACCTGAACATACAACATTCCAACACTCATTACTAATATTTTCACTCCCACACTCCTCGTACCTCAGACACACACACACATATCCTTAAGTAGAGAGAAAGTCATTACTCACCTGTACCTCGTCGCAGGGGAAGGTACGCACGGCCCCATAAAGTGCAGTAATGTGTATGATAATAAATAAGGGGGAAAAACGTATATCAGCGGTGTATTCTTAGTGCCACTGAGCTCCATGTATACTAACGATGATCCAATATTTTTGCACCACGAGCCTCGCATCGCCAGCTAAATCCGGCATGATTTCCGCGTTGAAGGTATAGTTGTTAGGTGAAAATATTGAGAGGATATGCTGCTCAGAGAGAGAGGAGAGAGAGAGAGAGAGAGAGAGAGAGAGAGAGAGAGAGAGAGAGAGAGAGAGAGAGAGAGAGAGAGAGAGAGAGAGAGAGAGAGAGAGAGAGAGAGAGAGAGAGAGAGAGAGAGAATACTGAACTGAAAATGAGGACGGGCCTAAAAAGGGCGATGAGTGCAAGCAGCACTGACAAATACAACAATTTGCAGCAACTCGTCCATGAATACAAAAGCTGCACTTGTCTCGCTCCGGAAAAAGAATTCTAAATTAAAACAGAGAGGTGGGGAGGGCGACACGCCGCGACTATTGACCAGTTTACATAAGTTACGTTTATCAGCATTTAGTTACACTCTTTTCTCTCTCTCTCTCTCTCTCTCTCTCTCTCTCTCTCTCTCTCTCTCTCTCTCTCTCTCTCTCTCTCTCTCTCTCTCTCTCTCTCTCGCTCGCTCGCTCGCTCGCTCGCTCTCTCTCTCTCTCTCTCTCTCTCTCTCTCTCTCTCTCTCTCTCTCTCTCTCTCTCTCTCTCTCTCTCTCTCTCTCTCTCTCTCTCTCTCTCTCTCTCTCTCTCTCTCTCTCTCTCTCTCTCTCTCTCTCTCTCTCTCAATACGGACAGGGGAGAACTGGTGTCGAATACGCTACTTTTGAAAAATACAATGCAAATACACTGAATATACTAAAATACACAAGGATCATACAGAGACCAGACCCTGCAGATACACTTACGGTTAGATTAGGTTATAATAGGATAGGTTACGCTATGTTAGGTTAGGTATGGATTGGTTAGGTTAGGTTTGACAGGGTAGGGCTAGTTTAAGGTTAGGTGAGGTAAGGTAAGGTAAAGTGAGGCAAAGTAAAATAATGTAAGGTTATGTTATTTTAGGTTATGTTGCTTATAGATAAAAAGGTGTAGATAATTATGAAGATATGTGGTTAAATATATCTACAAACAGGTAACACAGCATCGCTTCACCTAATGAACGACAGGTTGGGCGCCAAATCTCCATGAATTCAATAGATGTAGCGGTCGTGCCATAACTCGAGGTGTAGACAGGTGTAGCCAGAAAGGTGTAGTGCAGGTCTGGCAACAGTGAGAATACAGCACGATCCCTCGCCTCCTGCGTCAGTGTTACCACCTCCCAAGGGCGAAATTATTTACATCTCACCCGAGGCTCCTAGTTTAGATTAAAAAGTTATATTGTTCTCTAACGCCATCCACTCTCTTTCTCTCTCTCTCTCTCTCTCTCTCTCTCTCTCTCTCTCTCTCTCTCTCTCTCTCTCTCTCTCTCTCTACATAATAGAATAATATGCTACAAACTTAAACGAAGGAAAAGATTTTTAATATATATATATATATATATATATATATATATATATATATATATATATATATATATATATATATATATATATATATATATATATATATATATATATATATATATATATATATATATATATATATATATATATATATATATATATATTGGCATTATATACGTGGCATTATCAAAGTGAGGGAAGAAGGGGGAGCGAGTCCGACCGACCTTGAAAACAGCTGACTGATGATGCCACGTAGCATTTTA
>NC_087185.1:7770000-7775000 GCF_035594125.1 Scylla paramamosain
AATGCATTATGGGAGCGGTGTGGCCAGGGAAAAGACGCTAATTACCTCACTCTATCACGGCCCCGCGCCTCCACTGGGAACTGAACTAGCCTGAAACCGATATGGACCTTTCCCTGTGCGGCGTGCTTTGTTACCTGGGTGTCTCGGCGCCTTATGCACCCCGTTGCTGAGCCGATATTAATTCAAGGAGTCAATCAAGTATGAAAAGCGTCCTAGTTAAAATGAGATTTTACCATCCGGAGATTCAGTCACTGTGAAAATATTACTTACATTACTTTGTTAAATGAACGCCACAAGATTCAGGTGTTGAGGCGACTTTAACTCATTCAATCGGTCAGGTGTACAGCATGTTGATGTTGAAGACAGATTTTACTGTTAACAGACTCAACCTCAACTCAGTTTAATGTAACCTACAGCAGACAAAATCAAAATAAACTAAACTTAACCAAGCTAAACCAAACCTGAACTAAACTAACCTAGACGTAAAAATCTTAATTCTAACTCTTTACCTTACCACAAGACCATGAAACCTTGCGTCTCCCTGAACGTTGCTGACGTGTTAATAGACCAAGACACTGCGACCGTCACGTGACAACACCGCCGTTATGGGCGTGACCAGCAAGTGAAGGCGATGATTCGTGTCATGCAGTAATTTATTGAACCCTCCGCCAGACCTTACGTGCCGGCGGCTTATATAACCACGCCTGGAGGTCAGACGGTGTGGTGAAGCAGGACAATGGTTGCCCGAGCAAGAACGGCACAAAGCTAGACAATACCTGAGATGAATAAATAAACAGATAAACAAATAGATAGATAAATGAATAAACAAATAAATAAGACATTGATACATAGATAAATAAATAAAAGTAAATAAATAAATAAGATCACTAGCCTTATGGAAGCAGTATATCAGCTGATAACGATTAAAGTATTGACTGACGCTATATATATATCCAGAATATTAGTTCAGAATAAATAAGAACAAGGGGAGCAGTGAATTAGTTGCGGATAATTTACATATTGACCACCTCTATATAACCAAATAAGGGCTGGATTACAAGGGGAATGAGATCGCGGTTACGAAAGTATGTCATGTGATAACACTTTATTTCCTTAAAGCAGTAATATGAAAAGGAAAAATAAAAACAGCTAGTGGAAAGGATGGTATATGGAAAGCAAAATCTTCAATGAAAATATTGAATAATGATAAACAAATTATACACACACACACACACACACACACACACACACACACACACACACACACACACACACACACACACACACACACACACACACACACTAGCACTTTTTAAAAAGTTTTCCCTTCCTCCGCCTAAAAAAACAAGAACAAGACAGTACGTGGCCACGATAGAATTAAGGAGAAAAGGTTTTTAGAACAATGGACGAGAATTTCCTGGAAAAAATATCACGCAAGAGAGAGAGAGAGAGAGAGAGAGAGAGAGAGAGAGAGAGAGAGAGAGAGAGAGAGAGAGAGAGAGAGTATCAGATAATTTATAACACTGCACTCTCGCCTCAAGAATAATAGAGATAATCCACTGACGGAAAGAACAAAAGACAGACCAGAAGGAAGGAAGCGAAGGAAAGGAAGACAGACAGCAGGGAAAGAAAAGGAAGGAGAGGAACAGTGGGCGGGAGGGAGAAAGAAGGAAGGAAAGGGAAGTATACGAGCTTGTGGATGAAAGAAACTATAAAAAGTGAGACAAAGAAAAAAGAAGAAAAATTTACTGTAAAGAGTAGAAAGAATGGGAGAAAGGAAAGAAAGGAAGGAAGGGAGAGAGGAATTGAAGAAGTCAGGAAGGAGAGTGACTGAGATAGAGGATTAAAGAAGGATAAGCGGAGTTTTGGAAGAGAGTGAGGGAGTTTGAAGAACGAGAGAGAGAGAGAGAGAGAGAGAGAGAGAGAGAGAGAGAGAGAGAGAGAGAGAGAGAGAGAGAGAGAGAGAGAGAGAGAGAGAGAGAGATGCTTGGTTCGTTCGTTTCCCTCTGAAAATGTCCACTTTTTGTTTCGTGTTGCATGAGAGGAGAGAGGGAAAATCTGCCGCCCTATTGTGTTGCTTTTCCGCTTGTGTTCTGAGGTGGAAATTATCAGAAAGAGAGAGAGAGAGAGAGAGAGAGAGAGAGAGAGAGAGAGAGAGAGAGAGAGAGAGAGAGAGAGAGAGAGAGAGAGAGAGAGAGAGAGAGAGAGAGAGAGAGAGAGAACAATGTAGCCCAAAATAGCAGGCAGCATTCAGGAGTAAAAGGAGACATGGTTATCTCATGGAAATGGACGTGTCACACCAGCAGGAAGAATATGGAACATGGGTTTCCTACTTGAATAGAAAACAGTGCGACGAACACATGAAAGAACAGGATGTAATTATAATTCTTCAAGGATCTCTCACCTTTTAAACCTACCTGATGTTTTTTCTTGTTTTATTTTAATTCTCTTATCTCTATTATTATATATTTTTTTCCAATCCCACTATTAATTATGTCTTAACTCAATCCATCGATTATGTTCTCCTATCAATTCTTAATCCTTTTCCTTCCGCAGCAATGTCAAATATATATTTTTTTTATCGTAATTTCTGAACTGGATTATGAAATTAAGTCCCGCAGTATAAAATATATTTACGTATATTAGATTATAAGAACCCAAATTATAAAGGAAGCTAAAATAATTTAATCCCAAATGACATTAATGATCTTTAAAACTTGGAAAATATTATTTTTTATGTGAGAGAGAGAGAGAGAGAGAGAGAGAGAGAGAGAGAGAGAGAGAGAGAGAGAGAGAGAGAGAGAGAGAGAGAGAGAGAGAGAAAACGAACGAAAAGAAAGAAAAAATAATGGAGTTTAGATCGGCTTTTGCAAGTTTTCACATTAAGACAGGGCGGTGAGTCGAAGTCATATTTATTCGTGGATTGAAGCACCGAACTTTGAACTACAGTTTTGATGAATACAAGTCAGCTTAAAGCGGAGGTTCTCTTATCACGACCCCGCTCTCCCCTCTCCCCTGAAGTGAGGTGCCCGAGGGGTTAGAGAGGGGCGTGAGAGGGGCGTATGAGGGGCGAGGGAGGGGATGTCTCAAGGGGTAAAGAGGAACCCGAGGCATAGAGGGGAAGTCCCGGGTGAGGCAACAGAGGTAGGTTTTGTGGAAAGGAAAAGTAGAGAAAAGGTGGGCTATTTTTTTTTCCTCTCTCTTGGTTTACGTGCTGGAGTAAGTATAAGAATTAGAATGTGAAGTCTGGGGTGTTTCACGTGTGTTTGTGTTGTGTTGCTGTGGTTTCTATTAGAGAGAGAGAGAGAGAGAGAGAGAGAGAGAGAGAGAGAGAGAGAGAGAGAGAGAGAGAGAGAGAGAGAGAGAGAGAGAGAGAGAGAGAGAGAGAGAGAGAGAGAGAGAGAGAGAGAGAGAGAGAGAGAGAGAGAGAGAGAGAGAGAGAGAGAGAGAGAGAGAGAGAGAGAGAGAGAGAGAGAGAGAGAGAGAGAGAGAGAGAGAGACACGGCACATGAAAAGAATGATAATGTAATTAATGCCGGCAATATTCAGGTCTGAATTTGCAGGTGACAAAGGTAAGTATTCGGGTGATCGGCGCGCGTCAATTAGGCCTTCTGGTGCAGGTGATAATGAGGTCAATTTGCATGTGTTTTCACCAACATACGATAATGACCACTGCGGGGCCTTGAAACATAATGACTAACTAATCACCCACAAAAGACGCAGCTAGACTCAATTATCTTTGTAACTTTATCGAGTATTAAACATGTGTAAGAAAATCCAGTGCTTGGCAAAAAAAATGGGCATTAAGAAAAGGAAAAAAGAGTTAATTATCTAACTTTGGGATGAAGGAGGATCAAGAATAGAAGGTTAATTAAAATGGACGTTGAAAGATAAAGGATTAGATGGGGTGGATGATGTGGTGCCTTTGTTCAATGTGGATGTCTGTGTTTTTGTATAAGTGTTGGGGTGAAGGTAGTGGAATGTGTGGAAGTGCTTGTTGAAATCTTATAAGTGTACGGGTAATTGAGTTAATGGAATACTTATATGTGGAAGTGCTTGCTTAAATGTAGTGTAGAAAATGTAAGCGTAGGAATGGCAGGGATGGTGCAATGTCTGAGTAAGTGTGGGTTTCTGTGCTATACGTTGGTGGAGAGATGCAAGAGATAGTAGAAGTGGAAGAGGTGGAGATGTGGAATAGCTGCAGATTAAAGAGGATGAGGAGGGTGAGGAGTGGAGCAGGTGAAGGGAAGCCAAGCAGTAAAGTGGAGAGAGGGAGGAGCTGAAATATGAAGAGAATAACAAATTGAGAAGCTCTGCTGTAAAAAGTTTGAGAGATTGAAAAATAGATTGAAAACTTGAGGGACTGAGAGTCTAAGAAGCAGACAGGTTGAGGGATTGAGAGAGAGAGAGAGAGAGAGAGAGAGAGAGAGAGAGAGAGAGAGAGAGAGAGAGAGAGAGAGAGAGAGAGAGAGAGAGAGAGAGAGAGAGAGAGAGAGAGAGAGAGAGAGAGAGAGAGAGAGAGAGAGAGAGAGAGAGAGAGAGAGAGAGAGAGAGAGAGAGAGGATGAATTGGATGAATATAGAGAACTACCTAAAGCAAAGGGAAAATAGACAGGAAAAAAAAAAAAAACAATAAACGGCATCACACACTGAGGCTTGCGAAGTCCAATACACAATTCCCTTTAAATACGGAAATGCGGAAATAATTTTGTATATGACGTAATCTACTCGTTTCAACGTCCATTTCTAATCATTTATATCCTGAAAGCAGATGTGTGTGTGTGTGTGTGTGTGTGTGTGTGTGTGTGTGTCACACACACACTCTCATGCGTTTCCTTCATAAAAATAACACAATCTAACATACGCAAGCAGGAAATCACCAAACATATCAACGAAAAGAAAATAAGACAAAATTGATCCTTAGAGACACAAAATTAAATCATACCAAAGCAAAGAAGAAATAGAGTAAAAATTCACGAAAAAAAAAAAAACCCGAGGTCA
>NC_087185.1:7780000-7792500 GCF_035594125.1 Scylla paramamosain
CAACAAAAGAAGGATTATTTATCAATATAAATCAAAAGAGAAATGGATGTTCTCCGCAATAATTTCAAATATTAATAATGGACCATTTACCGCAAAGGGTTCAAGAAGGTTAAACAAATGGGTGGAGGCAATGGTGTAGGAAAGGGCAGGATAAAGCAACAATACTGTAATTTTGACTTTATCTTTGTAACCTTAGACAACTTATCGGCCTAAAATAAAACAACAGGCACTAGAAGATTTTAATTGTTCCGTTATTCACTCCTTTACTTGTCAGTGGTATTTAAATAATACTCTAAACTCGCAACACATTTAATTTAACCTGAGAATTCACAGCAGCCAGTTGTTCACACCTGTGACTGCTGTCTGCCACATCTTTCTTCAGTCACAAACCACTCTGAGACACTTCCTTTGGTTCTACAGCCACCTCTAAATATCACATGGGCAGGACACTGGAAAGCTCTTGTAATCCCTCTTTTCATTCGTGCAAGTGTTTCTTACATTGTGCCTTTATTGCTATGAACTGTACAGCTTAAAGACGAGGACCTGCGTGCCGGGGAAACTAACGCACCCAACACGACCAACACGACCAGAATCTACTTGAATAACATTATGGGGGATTCTGAGGAGGATCACGATGGCGAACGGAAGGGGAAGGCCGGGAGGAGGTACTGGTAATTAGGGAGGCAAGGTGAGGGGGCAGGTAGGTGCACCCTCCAGGTAACGTTCTAAAAGCACCTGGCACGGCTTTTTTCTTTATTTCGTACCCAAGTTGAGTGAGGCCTAAGGCTATGAAATAAATGCAGATAAAAAAGAAAACTAGAGCTCAAAAAAAGGGTGAAGGTAAATTAAAGTATAAAATGTGAAGGGAATTAAGTATCTTGTTTCATTCTCAGGCATAAAAATTAATGTGTATATTTTTAATTACTGGAAGGCAAAGTAAATGAATGAAAAAGGAAAATATGATAAAAAAAAATCACTCACCACTTCATGAAATATATAAATACGAAGCTCGGAAATCAAGTCAATTAAACGAAGCAAATTGAAGTTCATTTATTTTACTTTTGATGAGATACAAATGACAAGTCTCGCTACTCTCCTTCAGCCCCGCCCTTCACTGCTCAACAAACACAGGGGCGGGGAAGTGTCCACTGCACTCACTCAATACACACTGAAAATATCAAAGTGGACAAGATCAAAACATTAATTTCAAGCGATCACGATTTTGAGTTATTACTTTTTGTTTTGTTTTATGATGCAACGAGACTAGGACGTTATCTCTCTCTCTCTCTCTCTCTCTCTCTCTCTCTCTCTCTCTCTCTCTCTCTCTCTCTCTCTCTCTCTCTCTCTCTCTCTCTCTCTCTCTCTCTCTCTCTCTCTCTTTACACCCAGTCCTTGACTTGTCCTGAGTAAATAAAGAAAAGAACAAAAAAATAAGCTAACAAGCATGCAAACAAACGAGAAAGAAAGAAGAGTTGACAGAAAACAACCAACTACACAAAAGAGCACACAAACGTACGTACACACATACATACATACATACATACATGCACATATACATACATGCATGCATACATAAATACATACATACACACGTGCAGCTGATCCGCAAAACCGTCCATCCGTGTGTGTGTGTGTGTGTGTGTGTGTGTGTGTGTGTGTGTGTGTGTGTGTGTGTGTGTGTGTGTGTGTGTGTGTGTGTGTGTGTGTGTGGCCGCAGGAACGGAGTATGAATTAATACACACTTAAGGCTGACATTTCTGTGCGATATTGTGCTGGAGCAAGTACTATGGAGAGAGAGAGAGAGAGAGAGAGAGAGAGAGAGAGAGAGAGAGAGAGAGAGAGAGAGAGAGAGAGAGAGAGAGAGAGAGAGAGAGAGAGAGAGACGCAGGAAAGTCACTGAGGAGCATCCACTCACCTGCGTTTAATTAAAGCAGGACTGGAAATATACTTGTATGCATCGTGTATACCTCTGGCGTGCACTAGACAGAAGGTGGAAAAAAAAATAAGGCAAGGAAGTAAAAAATAATAATAAGCAGCTGCGCTATTTTTTTCTTTCGCTAATTTGGCGACTCACTAAAAGCGTTTTCTTGGAGAGGCGAAGACAACACGAAGCTAAGGAAAGTGTTTGACGAGACGCGATGTAGAATGTTAATCCTATGCTGAAGCTGGAAAAAGTATTGTCTGTTTGTCTGTTTACCTGCCTGTCCGTCTCTCTCTCTCTCTCTCTCTCTCTCTCTCTCTCTCTCTCTCTCTCTCTCTCTCTCTCTCTCTCTCTCTCTCTCTCTAACTCGAGGCGGAAAGGACAATTAACAGGCTGTAGATTGATCGAAGGGAAAGTCGCTCCCGTTTGTGCCTTCGTGAGTTAGTTGCGTGATGGCGTGCGTGGAGTCGTGGTAAGAGCTGATCTCTCCTGCCTTCTCCCGCTGATTTACCTCGCCAGGGACACGCTACCCCACCCTGTCCTCCTTCTCCTCCTCTTCCTCCCACTACTACTATTCCTCGTCTTCCTACACCTTCCCGCTGCTGGTGCTCCTTCTGTCCTGTTAATGTCCCTCACAGTCCTCATACTACTCCGTTCCTCTGCCTCCTTCTTATTCTTCCTCTACTATTACTACTACTACTACTACTACTACTACTACTACTACTACTACTACTACTACTACTACTACTACTACTCATTGCAGTCACTATGTCTGTATTGTTCAGATGAGGTAAAGGTAAAAGATAAAAAGCCTCTTGCCTCATACGTACATTGTGTGTGTGTGTGTGTGTGTGTGTGTGTGTGTGTGTGTGTGTGTGTGTGTGAAGTAATTTAATCAGCTGCGTTTTTTACGTGGATAATTAAGAAAAAAGAAGAAAACCATGTTCTGTCTTGCGTGTGAATTACTCTGTCTGTGTGTTTTTATATTCGTTAGTAAATATACGTCTGTGTGTCGTTCGTTGTTATATCTAGTAAAGAAACGTGTATATGTGAGTCAGCGCGAGACGAGTTGGTAGAGTAGTAATAATGTGAAGAAGAGAAAACCCAAGGAGTCCAAGAAGTAATTAGAGATAACGAGAATGGCTACGTGCGATCCTTATTACTGACGAAAGAGAGAGAACGAACGAAAGAAAGAAAGAAAGAAAGAAAGAAAGAAAAAGAAGTAAAAAAGAAAGAAAGTAAGTAAGAAAGGAATAAAGACAATAAAAAAAAGGGAAGAAGGAGAGAAAGAAAAAAGGAAGTTAGGGAGGAAGGAAGGAAGGAAGGAAGGAAGAAAGGAAGGAAAGAAGGAAGGAAGGAAGACAGAAGGACGGAAAGAAGGAAGGAAGGAAGGAAGGAAGGAGGCAAACAAGGAAAAGAAAATCGTTCCATATCAGATGATGATGATGATGATGATGATGATGAATCTAAGGTTATTTGATGATGATAACGAAAATGATTATGATGATTCTAATAGCACTAACCTTACATATGAGGAGGAACACATGTAGATAATCTCAAATGTTTATGCCTCCTCCAGGGCCTTTCCTCTCTCACCTTCTTTCCTCTCTCCCTCTCTCCGTCTCTCACACTAACGATTCAAATTAGGGAGTGGGAGATAAAGTAGAGCAGATTTTTCTTCGCCACAAGTGTCTTTAAGTCTGATGAACTTTGCTGATAAAATGTATTTAACGACCAAAAAAGCAGTTAAGAGGATGCCTAATTACTGTCTCTAATCTGCTCAAAAATGTATTAGTTGCTCCTTAACTTGTGATATATTTAATGCTCCATAAATAAAGTTAGAAAAATCACTATGTCTTTTCATTAGAGCAGGGGACTTAATTCAAAGTACGAGCGAATTCCCAACGTGATGTAACTTTAAAAAGCGTGTATTTAATTTACTAATGAATATATATTTGCTTGACGCGGGGAGTAAACTACATGAGAGGGTCTGGATATTGGGAAATGTCAGCGCCAATAGTACTAGGCAATGTCAATAGTGGTGGTGGTGGTGGTGGTGTTGGTGGTGTTAACAGTAGTAGTACTAGTAGTAGTAGTAGTAGTAGTAGTGGTAGTAGTAGTAGTAGTAGTAGTAGTAGTAGTAGTAGTAGTAGTAGTAGTAGTAGTAGTAGTGGTAGTAGTAGTAGTAGTAGTAGTAGTAGTAGTAGTAGTAGTAGTAGTAGTAGTAGTAGTAGTAGTAGTAGTAGTAGTAGCAGCAACAGCAGCTTAGTTATTAACGTAAAAGTAATAGAATTAGTAATAGTATTAGAAGTAGTAGTAATAGTAGTAGAAGCAGTAGTAGGAATAGTAATAGTAGCTATGACTACAATAATTATTAAACCTGTCTGTCCCACCGACGCAAAGTTACCTTAAAAAGAAATACGAAAAGAAACTAACAAGAAAGAAATACAGAATATAAAGACTTCTGCTCATTTCTGGTTTTGACAGAAGGAAAAAGTTCCAGAAGAGGAGTTCCGAACCCTGGGCCTTCTCTCTTTAAGTCACCCTTTAACACACACACACACACACACACACACACACACACACACACACACACACACACACACACACACACACACACACACACACACACACACACACACACACACACACACACACACACACACACACACACACACACACACACACACACACACACACACGAAGATAAGTATTCGAATTTTCTATCTTCTGTTTAGACAAGTCTCAGTTTTGTATATCTACCTTTCCCTTAATTCAGGTATTCTTAGTCTTCACTTGTCCTTAACTGAAGACAGGTATATTATGTACCGTCATCTTCCTTAACAGCGGCATCCAAGATCCTCACTTGTCATTAACTCAGGTATTCTGTAATCTTCACCTTTCATTAATACAATACTAGAATACTGTATCTCTAACTCATATGATTCAAGACAAGAACTCTATATCTTCACACACATATTCCATTTTTTTAACCTTTCTTGAACTCTGGTACTCCAACATCTATATTTCTCCGTAATACAAGACTTAATTGTAAATCTTCACTTTCCCCTAACTCAGGTATTTTTTGTCTTCACTCTTCATTGACACAAGTGTTCTAGATTTTAACTTTTTTTTTTTTACCTTTCCAACATCTACATTTCTCCGTAATTCAAGACTCAATTACAAAGCTCCACCTTTCCCTAAATCAGGTATTCTATGTCTTCACCTTTCATTAAGACAAGTATTATACAAACTCCACCTTTTCTCAATTCTTCGAGCTTTCCATAATCTGAGAGGTATTCTAGATCACCTCTTGCTAACCAAATTACCGTCTCACATCTTCCTTCACCTTTCTTAACCTACCTGCCGGAGTCCACAGGTAAGGGTTCTTCATCCGGCACATTTTCCATTAAAGATCCATAAGCCTACACGTCGCTACGGAATTAATTCAGCTCTTAAAATAAGCCTATATGTATAAGTATGAATACGAAGCGTCCCGTGAGGATTTGAAGGATGTTTCTGGTATGCATATTCTAATTTGTATTCATGACCTGTCGAATAGCGTATGAGAGGCCATGACTCGTTGGGAAAACTGAGTGAGGTTATGTAATTTTAGTCTATCTGTGTGTGTGTGTGTGTGTGTGTGTGTGTGTGTGTGTGTGTGTGTGTGTGTGTGTGTGTGTGTGTGTGTGTGTGTGTGTGTGTGTGTGTGTGTGTGTGTGTGTGTGTGTGTGTGTGTGTGTGTGTGTGTGTGTGTGTGTGCTTTGATGTTCTATTTTGTTATTCCCTTTTGTGTGTTTTCTTGTATTTTTTTCTGTGTCTTTTATCTGCCTCCTCCAGATAACTCTCTTATTCTGGTGTCCTTTTGTTGGACATTATCTCAGTCTTTCAGTGTTGCGTTCTTTTTCATATTCTTTTTACCTTAAGACGGATGTGAACTCTCTCTCTCTCTCTCTCTCTCTCTCTCTCTCTCTCTCTCTCTCTCTCTCTCTCTCTCTCTCTCTCTCTCTCTCTCTCTCTCTCTCTCTCTCTCTCTCTCTCTCTCTCTCTCTCTCTCTCTCTCTCTCTCTAGCAAAATATTTAATCAAGGGAAAACTCGTAACTCTAAAATCTGGAAGGTTAAGTGATTGGAGAAACTTTTCCCCTCCACTCAGCCTATGCGTTTAACCCTCCCCCCATTTTCACTTTACCTTCTCCTCCAATCTACCTTTCCTCCGGGTCTTTCCTCCATACCTCCATTACTCCCAATCTTCCTTCTCCTCTCCCTGCAACCCTTTCCTCCAATTTATCCTTCCTGCACACCTTTCCTCCATTCCTCCTGATGTTCCTCCTCGTCCAAGTCCTACAACCCTTCCTCCTTCCCTCAATCACTTATTCCATCTTCCCTCCCTCCTTCAGGCATCCTTCAGGCATCCTTCGCCCTTCCCCGCAGCTAGGACTTATTTAGCATCCCTACTTCAAGCATGCGACGTCGTTTTCCTTCGCTTCCTTCGTTTCCTCCATGCCACGTCTCCTCACATCACATTTTCCTCCACTCGTCTCTCTCTCTCTCTCTCCCTCTCTCTCTCTCTCTCTCTCTCTCTCTCTCTCTCTCTCTCTCTCTCTCTCTCTCTCTCTCTCTCTCTCTCTCTCTCTCTCTCCCTCTCCCTCCTCAGGTCGCATCTTCATCTTCGTCGCGGAGTGAATGGTGATTGTCAAACGTCCCTCTCTGATAACCTTGCTGGAGACACGCCATCTTCACGACCTCCTCCTCTTCCTCCTCCTCTTCCTACTCCTCCTCCGCCTTGCTATCATTCTTGCACCATGCGACCCTCTCTCCTCTCCCTTCCATCCCCACCAAACACGCCCTCCTCCCTGTCTCTTTTGTCTCGCGTCTCTCACGTCCTGTCCCCAAACTGCATACAACCTCCTCCCTCTCTGTCTCTTTCGGTCCCAGTATGGCTCTCCTCTTTCTCCCTCATGCAATAGACGGTCTCTATCTTCCTCCCCTCCTACCACAGACTGCCTCTCTCTCTCTCTCTCTCTCTCTCTCTCTCTCTCTCTCTCTCTCTCTCTCTCTCTCTCTCTCTCTCTCTCTCTCTCTCTCTCTCTCTCGCTCTCGCACGACCTCCTGTCTGTCTCCCTCGACGCACCACGACCCTCGCTCTCCGAAACACCACGCCACGACTCACGACCCCTCCAGTCCCTCCTGCGCGCCTCCCACGCCCCTCTCAACTTACGCCACAATTCTCCGCTTTTGAACGCTCCCTTGAACACACGAGTACAGCACGAGGAGCAGGAGGAGGAGGAAGAGGAGGAGGAGAGAAGAGGGGACAGTCCAAGGTACCAGTTGAGAGAAGGAAAGGATTAAGAGGAGAATGGAGAGAGAGTGAAAGAGGAAGAGAGAAGGAGAGAGAGAGAGATGAGGAGAAAGGCGTGAGGGAGAGAGATGGAGGGTGAGGGAGAGAGGAAGTGAGAGTGGGAGCAGTACGACCACTGAAGAATGTTCCTCACCCTAATGAGGGCGACACAAGCTTCCCCTCGAGACTAACTGCCAACTTTACTTCACGTCTCCATTATACCGCATTGAAGGGGGGGGGAAGTGTAGCGGCGGTGCATTATATTCATGTGGCGGCGGCGGTGGCGGTGGTGGTGGTGGTGGTGTTGGTGGTTCAGGCTGCCAATGAACTCACAAACCATCGGCCGGTTGCAGGAGAGAGAGAGAGAGAGAGAGAGAGAGAGAGAGAGAGAGAGAGAGAGAGAGAGAGAGAGAGAGAGAGAGGATGTATCACCAAGGAACGAGAATAATGTAAGAGGCAAGGAGAAATGAGCAAGACGGAGAGGAACACAGAGAAGGAAAGACACAAAATAAAGGATGGAGAGAAAAGGAAAGAACGCAGTGATGGAGGTGATAAAGAGAGATGGAAGAGACAGAGATAATGAGAAAAGAAAGATGTAAGACGAAAGCATGAAGAAAAGATGAGCGTGATGTAAGAGAAAGATAAAGAGAGACGCAGAAGACAGATAGATAGCGAGAGATAAAATGAGAGAGAGAGAGAGAGAGAGAGAGAGAGAGAGAGAGAGAGAGAGAGAGAGAGAGAGAGAGAGAGAGAGAGAGAGAGAGAGAGAGAGAGAGAACATATACTAGACAAAGACGACAGAATTTAAACAGAATAAGAAAAAATAATAATACAAGAGGACGGTGTATGAATCGAGAGAGAGAGAGAGAGAGAGAGAGAGAGAGAGAGAGAGAGAGAGAGAGAGAGAGAGAGAGAGAGAGAGAGAGAGAGAGAGAGAGAGAGAGAATATGTAACAAGAAGTAAAACCGAATAAAGAATGGAAACACAAAATGAAAGGTATACCAAAGAAACAAAGAGTAACTAGTAAGAAGAAGAAGAAGAAGAGGAGGAGAGAGAGAGAGAGAGAGAGAGAGAGAGAGAGAGAGAGAGAGAGAGAGAGAGAGAGAGAGAGAGAGAGAGAGAGAGAGAGAGAGAGAGAGAGAGAGACATCAAGATTATTTATCCTTCCAGGCTTTTGTTTACACTCACATCGCTAAACCCGGATCACCAAAAACGCTGGAGTTCTTTGCGATAAGTAAATAGTAACTCCATGTAATACAAACCTTGATAGGAATATTTCACGAGGCTGAGATGGAGCGAGTGTTTGTTGGGGAGAGCCTGGCAGGAAGACCAGAGCAGGAGAGAACGAGGAAAGAGGGGAGGAAAGGCTAAAGAGAGAGAGAGGGAGGGAACAGAAAAGTTGAGGAAGGGGATTGAGTGAGACAGTAAGGTGAAAGAATGAAGGAAGGGAAGGGAGAAAGAGGATGAGGAGGAGGAGGGAAAAACACTGCGGGACGTGAGATGGAGTATGGAGGAGGATGAAAGGCTGGAGGGAGCGAGGGAAGGAGGGAGGGAAAGAGAGAGCGGAAGGTAAGATGAAGTAGGGAGGGAAAAGAGCATATGGAGTGAGAGCGAAAGGAGGGAAGAATGAAGAGAAGGAAGGATGGAAGGAATAAGGGAAGGAAGGAAGGAAGGAAGGATAAAAAAAGATGAATAAGAGGACATGGAGATAGGAAGATGGAAGAAAAGGAAGAAAAGGATAAGGATATGGAGATTTACAAGTAGAGAGGAAAAAAGGAAGGAAGGAGGGAAAGAAGGAAGGAAGGAAGGAAGGAAGGAAGGAAGGAAGGAAGGAAGGAAGGAAGGAAGGAAGGAAGGAAGAGTAAAAGAGAACATATGGAGAGATGAAGAAAGCAAAAGTAAGAAAAGGAAAGGATGTGGCGATCAGTATGAAAGGAACGAAGGAAAGAAGGAGGGAAGGAAGAGTTTAGCGATGTATGCGCAAAACAGCGTCTAAAAGAAAGATGAGCCCGTCGATATAACATTTACATAATCGACCAACTGCCTGTTTAGGGCGACCACCACACCAACCAACGACTTAAGTACGAATCACACGCACGCACGCACTCACGCCTCACCCCAGGACTGGCTTAAGCTCGACACGCCTCGCCCCTTGGCTTGGCTGGCGCTACGAGGACCAATGAATAAAAAAGTAAACTCAAACCCATTCAAACCAACACTGCCGCAACCCAGTAATGTCCGCCCCTCTTCCTCTCCCTCTTCATCTTCCTTCTCCTCCTCCTCCTCCTCCTCCTCCTCCTCCTCCTGCTGCTGCTCCTCCTCCCGGTGTTTCCTGCAAGAGAAGATCCAGTTACAAATCTCCCTTACGCCCGCCAGGAATCCGCCACAGTCTCAGGGACCCACCGTTGCATTGGCTCCAGTTAATTGCGGAGGGCCAGTAATTCCCTAAGATTTTGGGAGAGAGAGAGAGAGAGAGAGAGAGAGAGAGAGAGAGAGAGAGAGAGAGAGAGAGAGAGAGAGAGAGAGAGAGAGAGAGAGAGAGAGAGAGAGAGAGAGAGAGAGAGAGAGCCCTTACACTTAACTATCCATTACTTACCTAATACATTTCACCAAGCCATGACACCTGCCCAACATGAACACCTGCACGAATTAACCCCTTTAAAAAACACGCAGCAAATTAACTAGAGCCCGCGCCTCACTGCTCCTACACTCGGCACGGAATCTTATTACACAAAGTATTTTCCAATGGCGCCAGGCGGGGAACTAACTCGCATGATTTTTCACTTAAGGCAGCGGCGGCCTAATTAAGTCATTCCCCGGTGCGTCAGGTGCAGAGGGACGCGGCGCGGAGACACCCACTTTGGCGCCTGTGTTGACTGGTGTATCCGCGGTGTTGTGTGACTGTCCTGCATTATGATTCATTTGTCTCCCCTCATTAGCCACGCTGCTCGTGTCTCCCGTGTTGGTATTCCGCTGCCTTATCATATTGTGGTTGTGTTATTGTTCCGCTTGTCATCTTGTTTCCGCTGCTGTTTCTTTATCTTCTCGGTGTCTTCGTTGTTGGAATGTGTTTTCTTCCTTTATTTCCTTCTTGCTTTCATGTAGTTGTCATATTGCTGTTATATTTCTGCTTTATTTTCATCTTATTTCCGCTATTCTGTTTCTTAGTTTTCTTGGTGTTCTTCCGTGTTAATGTTTTAGTCTGGTGTTTTTTTTTTTTTTATTTCTTTGTTGTTTTCATGTCGTTTTTATATTGTTATATTTTAATTTCACTTTCGTCTTATTTCCCTTGTTCTGTTTCTTTGTTTTCTCGATGTCTTCTATGTCGCTGTTTTAATCTGGTTTGCTTTGTTTTTTTTTTGGTTTTGGTTTCGTTGTTTTGTTAGTATTGTGTCGTCTTCTTATATTGCGGTTGTGCGAGTATTACTGTTTCACTTGTCGTCTTGTTTTCATTGTTCTGTTTGCTTATCTTCTGGGTGTCTTCCTTGCTGGATTGTATTTTCTTTAATTTCGTTATTGTTTTCATGTAGTTATAATATCGTTGTTATGTTATTATTTCATTTTCATCTTATTTCCGCTATTCTGTTTCTTTGTTTTGTTGGTGTCTTCTGTGTAGTTGTTTTATTTTGCTTTGTTTTGTTCAATTTTTGCTTTTATTTTGTTCTTTTTTTATGTTTTGTTCTCATGTTGTTATACATTATTATTACACTTCTCTTCTTCCATTTTTTTTTCTCTCTCTTAATATATTCCGTGTTACTTTGTTTCTTTTATTTCATTTTTGTTTTCATCTTATACTGTCATTCTGTTGTTTTTATATTTATTTTACTTTCATCTTATTTCTGCTCTACTTCTTAGCTTCCTTAATATGTTCCGTGTTACTATTCCTTTTCTTTGCTTGTTTTTCCTCTAAGATAGTTGTTTCCGCATTACTTCCACTATAAGACTATACTTTTTTCTTTCTTCTTTGCATTTCCCATCTTAATTAATTGTTTCCTCATTAACCAGGTGTCCTCTTGAGTTTACACTTTCCTTCCTCCTTATTTCAGCGTTTTCTCCGTTGTCTTCTTCATTCCTACCTTGCTTTTCTTTGCGCTGTATCTGTATCACTGTCTTTCTTACCATAACACATTCATTACAACTTTTCACTTTCAAATACAATAGTTAAAGTCCTTAAGAAACTTGCCATTTTTCATACATATATTTGTTTCCCTTGAAGTCGCCCTCCTCCCCTTTCTTTATTTAATTCCGTAAAGTAGTCTTCGCTTCGTAATCTTCCCTAATAGTAACGAACGGTGTTGTTAGCTATGTTTAATTAATTATGGAAAGAAAATATTACTTCTTTAGACGCTGTGTGTGTGTGTGTGTGTGTGTGTGTGTGTGTGTGTGTGTGTGTGTGTGTGTGTGTGTGTGTGTGTGTGTGTGTGTGTGTGTGTGTGTGCGCTCCAGCCGTGACGTAAGGAATGTAGCGAGAACGGAGAATGATCGTAAGTTTCCGCAGGGCCAAGATTGGATTACACACACACGCACACACACACACACACACACACACACACACACACACACACACACACACACACACACACACACACACACACACACACACACACACACACACACACACACACACGGAGCAGATCACTTTTTTTATTACCGTCAATATTTCCGGTGGTCGCAGGTTAATCATGCAGAGACCAGCTACCGGTGGCAGGTGCCTCAGGTGAGTGGATGACACCCACCATACCTTTCCCAAAATATCTCACAGGTAACGCAGACCAATGAATGTCATGCACGAGTTTTATTGGCAACGTGCTGGTTCCCCAAATAAAGCACCAAAAAATATACATAAACTCAAAAACAAATTTCCTGTACAACACGAACTTTCCATATAAAAAGTGTATAACTAAAAAAGTAAACAATTTTTTTTCTCCACTTTCAAATAATGTCAGATTTAGAATTTACACCGAGCAATTTTGGAAGTATTTTGAGGGGGAAATATTGATTGCACTGTGTGTGTGTGTGTGTGTGTGTGTGTGTGTGTGTGTGTGTGTGTGTGTGTGTGTGTGTGTGTGTGTGTGTGTTAGAGAGTACATTATTTCTAAACTACATGGGAGAAAAATCACACCAAATAATAAGCGTTTCACTATGAGGAAAAAAAAAATTCTTATCGGTACACTATCAAAATTTATTTAAAAAAGTCACACAAAAATTGAAAAGGTGGATAAATAGAGTCTCATCAAAAG
>NC_087185.1:7795000-7810000 GCF_035594125.1 Scylla paramamosain
TCTCTCTCTCTCTCTCTCTCTCTCTCTCTCTCTCTCTGTCTCTCTCTCTCTCTCTCTGTCTCTCTCTAAGGAGGGGATTATTTAAACTTGTTTGCGAGAAAGTAAACAGGTAAGAGCAAGGTCAGAACATTATGCATTAAAGTTTCAGCAAAAAACGTAGAAAAACTCCACTAAGACTCTTGTAGTCTCCGCGGCGTCACTTCGCTGGGGAAAGAGGCTTGTTTTTCCTTCTCACGCCCCTGTTATCTCCTTACTGCTACTGCTTCCTACTCTTATTTCCCGGTGTTTCCTTTTCCACTTTTCTCCATTATTTGATTTCTATTTTTAACATTTCTTATTCGCTTTGGTCTCTATTCGTTCTCAGCCCTCCTTTTTATTTCCTTTCCATTATTCATTATTTCTAATTATGTACCGGCTTTTCTCTCTCTTTTTTTCTCAGCCATTTTCTTTCTAATATTATTTTTATTCTTATTGTCTTGCTTTTCTTTTTTACTCTTTTCCTTTATTCTCTCTCCCATTTTTAATTATTATTATTATTATTATTATTATTATTATTATTATTATTATTATTATTATTATTATTATTATTATTGTTAAATAGTTTTGCCCACTTTACCCTGTTTCTCCTTACTCCCCCTCTTGTTATTACGTTTATTATATCTTTATCATTATCATTATCATTTCTACCACCACTACAACCACCAATAATACTAGAACCACTGCAACCACCACCACCACTACCACCACACGAGGCACTAATTAAATTCCCTCGCGTCACTGGGCCTTCACCCCACACCCTGAGCACATCTACAGTTATGATCTCACTAATTACCTGGGAACCCTAAAACCACTCAAGCGTATTGCATTTCTAATATTCTTCATTATTCGTCACCATGCGCGCCGCTCATACCGTGATGGCGAGCGGAGGTACTTAGGGGGTCAAGTCTGTGCATTATACACCGCTGGAAGGTCGAGAGGTCACAGTATTATTCATATCAGGACGTGCCTCGTGAATGTGATGAAAATTGTAGGAAAAGTTGAAGTTGTCCTATACTTAGAAGAGCGACTTTGGCAATGAGAATAAAATTGTAAGAGACACAAAAACAGATATTAAGTTTTTATTCACATCAAGACGTGCCTTGAGAATGTTGTGAAAAGGGTTGAATTTATCTTACGTTTAAATAAGTAAGTTTAGCAGTGGAGGTGAAATTTTAAGAAACACAATATAGGTTTGAAATATACAATAAGGTTTTATTCATATCAGGACGTGTGTTTGATCAACATTGTAAAGACAGTTCCCTATATTTAGATGAGAAAGTTTAGCAATGAGAATAAATTTTTAAGAAGCACTAAGGAGGCTAAAAAGATACTAAGGTTTCATTCAAAGCAAGACGTGCATTGTGAATGACAAAAGTTATATAGTAAGGTTTGGCGTTCTACATCTGGGTAAGTTTTGCAATAGCCACGAAATTTTAATGTTAAGGAACACTAGAGTTTTATTCATACCAGGACACACCTTGTGAATACTGCAAGAGTTATAAAAAAAAAAAAGTCGTACGTAAGAAATTCACCCAAACAATAAGTTTAGCAGTGGCCAGGAATTCTTAATGTTTCTCAATATCAAACTTGGGTCATCTTAGGGCACTCGTTCCCGCACAGGGAAGGGTGGAAGGCATGCAGGTGTGTTGACCCCCGCCAGGTAACTAACACCGGCACGCACCGCACCCAGGTAAATACAAGTGTTCCAGCCACACTTACACCTGGCCTCGGGTCTTGTGGAATTTTATGATGTGTATGTGTATTTTACTTCACTCTGCACCACTCACTTCCTCATTATTTTTTATTTGGCATAATTACCTTTCAAGTGCAGCGTATTATTAACGTGCTATTATGTACCGGGGCTCAAAATTTCTCCACACTGAGATTATACATAAAATATGAATATATAACGCAAGCCGACTGACATTTTTATTTCCGTTTCCAGGTGAGTTCATTTTTTCTCTTTTTTTTAAAGTCTGGGATTGGTATATTTTTATTTATCTTATTTTATTGGTAATTTCAACCATTCTTGTTTTTTTGTTTTTTTTTCTGGTAAACTCAATGTTTTCACTTTTACTAAATCTAACATTCTTACATTATCTAAGAACATAAGAAATAAGGGACTTCTTGGCTAATCTAAATTTTCTTACATTTTTCTTATGCAACCAAATTTCCTTCGCTGACTTTGTGGTGTTTTCTTGTCTTTCTAAGGACACTAGAGACCCCTCCCCACACAGTCATCCCCAACGGGCCACCTCCACCACACAAGATTAAGCTAAGAATAGAAAGGCGTTCCAAGCTGGCCAGACATCCCCTACACAAGCTACATGTTTCTTTCATAACTCTCACCATCCATTATGAATCTAATTCAGAACAAGTTACACAATACACCGACAATACACACTGTTCTGTGCTGGCACTTATACCTTCATATCCTTTAACGTTTCACCATCTTTCTCCTACTGGTAACAAACTTAAGTGGAAGTTATTAGGGTTTTAGAAGTAGTCTAATAAGAATGTTACATCATCAGCAGGAAAGTATACCCGTTAGACATTGGTACACACACTTTCGTATTCTTGGACGTTTCGGCGTCTTACTTCTACTTTCAACAGGTTCTAGTTGACGTTATTAGGGTTTTCTAGGGTGTTTTCATTATTCTATGAAGTTCAGTAAGGATTCTACATCAACAGTGAGGAAAAATACCTAAAAGACTGGCACACATACCTTCATATTTTCAAACATTTCAGCATCTTCTACTCTAATGGACATTATTGAGGTTTTAAGGGTATTTTCATTATTCTAGAAAGCTTAACAAGGATTCTGCATCGTCCATGCGAAAAAATACCCATGGGACTCTGACACACCATATCATCACATTCTTAAACGATCCAGCATGCACTTTTAACAGACTCTGCTCGATGTTATTGGGGCTTTCAAGTGTGTTTTCATGATTCAAATCTGCATCATCAGTGGAAAAAAACAGCCGTGAAAGTCTGAATAATCATCTATGTGACCTTCGTACTCCAGGAACTCGATCAATACACACTCCTTCACATGAAAGCAAGTCACACTCCCTAGGTCACTCCGGACACACGGGGACACAATACCCTCCCCACGTGCCGCGTTATTGTGCTCTTTCATCAGGTGTACTTGAGAGGAAGTCCATTATCGTCAAGCTGCAAATTACCCAGAAGGAGGACAAGAGGATATCAGGGAACAGAATAATTAAGACTATTTTCTCATCTTATTTATCAGTCTTTCGTGTTCTTTTGTTCCTGGTGGAGTGTTTTTGTGACTCTCTCTCTCTCTCTCTCTCTCTCTCTCTCTCTCTCTCTCTCTCTCTCTCTCTCTCTCTCTCTCTCTCTCTCTCTCTCCTCTCTCTCTCTCTCTCTCTCTCTCTCTCTCTCCTCTCTCTCTCTCTCTCTCTCTCTCTCTCTCTCCACCTCACACGAGCCATCAACACGCACACAACACATCCTTGACAGGGGAAAAAAGAAGGGGAAAGGGGAAAAAATCACAAAAGGGATTGAAAACAAAGGTCCCGGTTTCATAAGGTTTCAGGAGATCAATGGAGGCGATATTTAATGAGCCACGAAAGGAGGGGAAGGAGGAGGAGTGGAAGAAGGAAAAAATACACATCACTCTTGTCTAATAAATCAAGAGGGTGACAGTCAAGAGGGTTACCGAGGATCAGGTGACACTATAATACCTTTTCTCACACCAAAACACCACTGCTATTTCCCCCGTCAGTATCTTGTATATCACCACCACTATTCTGTTTCCTGTATCACTGTACACCTGACAACCACTACACTATTACTGCTTCCCTTGTAACGGAGCTTTTGCAGCCACTGTTCTATATTTACTTTTTTTTTCTACCTCTGTCTCCACTTCTGTTCCACTGTATAATATAACACCACTTCACCATCGATACCTTTTCCAATACAATATCACGATCTACTTGTAACACTGCAACATTATTTCTATCTCTATTAAACCCTCTTCTTATATATCTTTTGACATTATACCTCTACTTCTACTATTCTAAAACTGCAATATTATTTCCTATTAAACCTTCTACTTATACGTCTTTTAACACTAGTATTTCTATTTAACTCTATCATTTCTACCTCATCTAACACCAATACTTCTAAGACCTCTAATGTGTCTATTTCTACCTCTTTTAACACTACTACACCACCACTTGTTCTAACACTCTTATTCTATTTCTAACACCACTACGCCACCACTTCACCACCACGTCAAACATCTTTTAACACCACCACACCACAAGTAACTTCCAGCACCATCATCACCAACAACCACTTCGTTCATACACCTCCGGCACTTTCTCCACCACCGCCTACTCGCACCACCACACAGTTCACCTTCACCTTTCCTCACCTCGCGTCCTAAGTTTCCTGACGCCTTGGATAGATAATAAAAGGCGTTAAACTCCATAACGAGGTCAGTCTGGTTCTAAATCCCTTTGATGCAGCACATTCAATTACTTCCTCCTTCCACCTGATTACTCGTGTGTGTAAAAATGCCCCAGCCGCCCTAGGAAGTCTGCAGCAAGGAAGGAAGGCGAAGAGCTGCAGGACTCGAATAATTATAATAATGATGGTGATGTGGTAATGGTAATAATAATAATGATGGTAGTAATAATAATGGGCCTTGCTTCGCCGCCACTACTCTGCTCCTGCCCTAAGAATGAGTTAACAAAGGAGGAGGAGGAGGAGGAGGAGGAGGAGGAGGAGGAGGAGGAGGAGGATGAGGAGGAGGAGGAGGAGGAGGAGGAGGAGGAGGAGGAGGAGGAGGAGGACCAAAATGAAGAAGAAGAAGAAGAAGAAGAAGCAGAAGAAGAAGAAGAAGAAGAAGCAGAAGAAGAAGAAGAAGAAGAAGAAGAAGAATCGCCACCACCACCACCACCACTTCTACCACCATTGCAACAACAACAACAACTACAACGCTAATCCAATTTTCAGGCCCTTCTCAATATTTTTAAATAAGTAATTTATCGAATTATTCTCTCCCCCAAAAAATCTATCCTAACACACGCCTTCCCTAACTAATTCCCGAAAAATTAAGACTCTCTCTCTCTCTCTCTCCTCTCTCTCTCTCTCTCTCCTCTCTCTCTCTCTCTCTCTCTCTCTCTCTCTCTCTCCTCTCTCTCTCTCTCTCTCTCTCTCTCTCTCTCTCTCTCTCTCGATGAATAAAGGATGAGAAGAGACACGTACAGAACAAAAATGAAAGGAATTAATATTTTAAAGTGTGTGTGTGTGTGTGTGTGTGTGTGTGTGTGTGTGTGTGTGTGTGTGTGTGTGTGTGTGTGTGTGTGTGTGTGTGTGTGTGTGTCTGGTGCGTGGGAGTGGTTACTGAGAAGGTGCCTTTAATGCGCAAAGTAAAATGAACGGAAGACGGATGGGCAGGCGGCGCGAGGCTGAGAATGAGGAAGGAAGGGTGAAGATGAGCGGAAAATTCAGGTTTCTTGAGGAAATTAAGCTTCTGTTGTAAGGTGGCGTTATGGAGGGAAGGAGGAAGGGGGAGTGTGAGAGGAGGAACGGAAGGGAAAGGAAGGGGAAAAAAAGGTCGAGGAGGGTAGGAGGGCAATGAGCAAGAGGAGGAAATCTCATCTGGTTTATGAGGACTGGTGGTGGTGGTGGTGGTGGTGGTGGTGGTGGTGGTGGTGGTAGTGGTTGTAGTAAAAATAAGTCTGATTGAGGTGACGGATTAGTTTAAGGTGAAGGAAAATGGAGGAGAGAGGAGAGTAGGGGACCATAGAGATTGAGGAGAGAAGGGAAATGAAGAGCTGGAGGAGGAGGAGGAGGAGGAGGAGGAGGAGGAGGAGGAGGAGGAGATGAAAATGAACACAATGAAGCAGCCGTTAAGGAGGATTACGAAGAAAATTAACGTATTCAGATTTGCTACGAAATCAAGAAGGAATGAAAGGACGAGAGGGATAATGAAGAGGAGGAGCAGAAGAGGAGGAACTGAAACTTACTAGACAGACAGACAGACAGACGCAAAGACCAGCAAGGACAAGAAATACTCAAAAACCATAACATAAAATACAAAAAGAAACTGAGGACGTAGAATAAAAGACAATTAAGATAAGGAAGCAGCCGTAGTAATAAACTCGAAGGGAAGAACACGTAACAGGAATGAATAATTTAGAAGGAAGGTATAAAGAGCGAAGATATATATAAAGAGCATTAAAGTTAACACGAATGTAAATCACCCTAAGAACACGTGCCAAGGAAAACCAAGAACCAGAAGGAGATACACCGATAAAGAGGGGAACATAAGAAGAATAATGAAAACGTGATAAAGATGGGATAAGGGCGACAAGGGAAGTTACAACGAAAGGGAATAAGAGAGACGGGAAAAGATGAAGCAATAAGACTAGTTCATTGCCTCGAGAGAGAGAGAGAGAGAGAGAGAGAGAGAGGAGAGAGGAGAGAGAGAGGAGAGAGAGAGAGAGAGAGGAGAGAGAGAGAGGAGAGAGAGAGAGAGAGAGAGAGAGAAACGTAACCTCATCCAACCTTGTATACGTGAGTCAAACAAGAGACAGGATATGGCGAGGACGAGACGAGAACACCAAAACATAGTGTCTGTAGTCCTCCTCCTCCTCTTCCTCCTCTCCCTCCTCCTCCTCTTCTTTTCCTTCTTCCTCCTCCTTCTCCTCATCCTGGTACATTTCATCTTGCCTTGTGTCCCGGCTTTTCGAATTTCACTCTATTTCTTCCATATTTCCCTTCTGGTAAATTTCCTTCCGCCTGTAAAACTGGGATCATCGGGTCAAGACTCGTGTAAATTAGAGCTACAAGAACTCCTTGTTTACTTGTTTACCTTTCTTTTTTATCGGAGGTTTTTTTTTTTTCCCACTATCTCAGGATATGAACCTCTTTTTTAACAACCTAACAACCTTGAGTTCACTCGTGCCACATAAAAAGACACGCCTGACCCACTGCCCGAGACCACAGCCACAGAAAACGAACACTAAAGTTTCCCCCGTCATAACCCGAAGAAAACGGAGAAAGAAAATGGAGAAAAAAAGGAACAAGAAAAAAGGCAACACGTTACCTACTCATCCAGAACTCCCCACCGATCAGCCATAAACTTTCTTCCTATTCCTTCTCCCTTTCCCTTCTCGAGTTTCCCCTACAAATCCAAAAAAAAACAAAAGAAAAAGGGAGCACATTATCTACGCATCTAAATGGGACTCCTCATGATGGATCCCTAAAACTCTGGCCTGTGTTCAGAACCCTTCGCTCTCCTCACACCACGACTAATTTCAAAGGTTACATATATAATTTACCGGATTTTGAAGAATATTTATCCTGTTAATAATGTAGAAATCTTGTTAATCTGTCACTAGAGCCATAAACAACGCCTTTAAAAACCTGTTACTTGAACTAGAGTCTTTTGAATGTAGTGGAGGTGCAGCGCGGAATATGGTGTTCTTTCATCCCCTACGCCTTGTTTTACTCTCTTCCCTCGTGCAGACATCAAAGTCCTCGCCGCCCTACGTGTCAGTTCGGCCTTGAGCAACACAGCCAACCTCCCAGTCTCCCCCAGAGGCTGGCGAGGTGCTTGGTATTCTTGACGATGCTCGGAACTTCCATCAAGACTGATCGGGGCGTTGGAGTTTTTCCGAGGAATTGGGCAACTTTGAGTCAGCAGACCACCACCACCACCACCACCACCACCATCACAACTAGTCTTACCGCCTCTTTTCTTCCTCCCTGTCTCTACCACCAGCGCACCACCACGCACCACCGCCACCACACCTTCACACTCACAGACAAGCAACCAAATCTCATTACATAAATATCACTACAACAGCTCACAGTAACCTCATATTTCTAGTTCCTATATCTTCATCATCCACCATCTTTTCCACCGTTTTTTCTCACCTTCCTCCACCCTCTCTCCACAGTTCCTACTCCTCCCTCCCTCCACCAGCACTACCACTGCACTACCTCCATCAAAATCCCCAACAACGCCACCCTTTCTCTTGCTTCCCCCACCACTATTCTTAACAGCCCCATCACTTCTACTTACTCCGCCACTCTCTCTCTCCAACACCCCACTACTTTTTCACCCCTGGACTTTCTTCACCAGCTCCACCACTTCCTCTGCCACTATTTCCAGCAGCTGCACCGTTCCTACCTCCTCCTGCATTGTCCCTAAGAGCCACACTACATATACTTGCTGCAGGGCCTTCCCACCAGTATCATCACCTCTTGAACCTTCCCCAGCAATCCACCCACATGTTCCCCAAGCCCCAAGCGTCGCGGCAGTCAATACCGCTTTCACTGCAGGAAACGAGGCAATCGCTCAGAAAAAAAGGCGTCCCCAATGGCCTGTGGCTCGGCAGACAGCACCCACAGCACGACGTCCCTCATTCCTCAAAGGCCCGCCGCCATGGTAAGCTACAAAGCTCTTAAAAAAGGGATCCGCATCCAGACTTTGTATTTTTTGCCCTCGAATCCCGGGAGAGTCGAAATAAAACAGCAATTCTTTGGCTTATGACTCTTGTGATCCGTCCAGATTGACAGACTGACGGAATGGAGCTAAAAATGCAATACCAGGAAATTTTTACCCTTCAGACACATCCAAACGCAAGAAGCGAATGAAAAAGAAATCCAATATTTCGCTTCATTAATCTTAAGATCCGCAAACCGACAAGCTGAAGAATATATGCCAGAGGAAAATATCTGGGCTCGATACTCTTAAAATGCAACTAGACCGTAAAAAGAAAAACTCGGATATTAACAAAATTGCGATACTTCCGTGTAATGCTCAGGGACGGAGTGAATCGAGCCTCGCTCCACTTTGCTCATCTAAATCAACTCTTCGGTGAATCACATCAAGCAAGAGGGAAAAAAAAAAAACCCTAATTTACATTCACGAAGCACCAAATTTCATTCCATTTCAGGCACTACTAATACGAACATGAATTACAAAACCTTACCGTGAATTTCCTGAAAGAATATCACTTATTGGCAATTTATTTAAAGGTGAAAAATGAAACTACAAATCATAAGGTATCGTTAAATAAATTTTTAAATGAACTTTTCTCTTTCAGTTAATTGGTTTTGGTGAAGTGGAGGGAGGAAACTTTAACTATTCATTGGTCTTTTCCTTAACAGCATCACAATTCAGCGTGGCGTAAAATGGTGCTTGTTTCGGGTAGTTACGTGGCCCTATTAATACCACTTACCAGTCTAGTGTGTGTGTGTGTGTGTGTGTGTCTGTGTGTGTGTGTGTGTACAGTTTCTCGTATTCCCTTTCATGTCTATCTATTCTGGTTTCGAAATAATTACTCGATTCCGCACATCTCCAAACTGCTATGTTTGTTTCAATGTGTGTAGTCCTTACAAACTCTATTACTCTGTGTGTGTGTGTGTGTGTGTGTGTGTGTGTGTGTGTGTGTGTGTGTGTGTGTGTGTGTGTGTGTTTAAACTTTACCAGCCAGCAAGTTAATTACACATTTTTACAACTTACACATTTCAGAACTCCAAACCCCAGCAATATAAGACAAGAAAAACGCCACAAAACACCTCAAAAATACACATTCGTACGTAATTATAACAGCAACCAAAAAGATAATAAGTAAAACACCACAAAACAAAATAAAAAAAAAAACCCGCTCAGCTACATATCTTTCTCTTGACTCCGTCCTTCCGCAGCAATGAGTTATCGACAAACGCCGCGCGGGTAACCATGCTAATCATTTATCTCCTTCCTTCTTATGCGCATCTTAAAAGTTTCCCAATATCTGAGGTCCTGATAGTTTGCTCCACTGGATTATTGCTACCTCGATCCCGGCTGGAGGTAAAAGAGGAGGAGGAGGAGGAGGAGGAGGAGGAGGAGGAGGAGGGGGAGGAGGAGGAGGAGGAGGACGAGGAGGAGGAGGAGATGAAAAACTAGGAAATACGACTGGTTTGCGTATGAAGAGACAATATGATTATAAGAAGACATGAGAATAGGACAAGAAGGAGGAG
This sequence comes from Scylla paramamosain, assembly GCF_035594125.1. NCBI lineage: Eukaryota > Metazoa > Arthropoda > Malacostraca > Decapoda > Portunidae > Scylla > Scylla paramamosain. Next base: position 7,805,054 of record NC_087185.1, read on the forward strand.
GACGAGGAGGAGGAGGAGGAGGAGGATAGAAAGACAAAGAGGATAGCAGAAAGAAGAGAAAACTTCAGAGGTGCGAAGAAGACCTGGTCAGAGAAAAAGAAGTGAGAACAAAAGTAGGAAAAGGAGATAAAGGAGAGAGAGAGAGAGAGAGAGAGAGAGAGAGAGAGAGAGAGAGAGAGAGAGAGAGAGAGAGAGAGAGAGAGAGAGAGAGAGAGAGAGAGAGGGGATGGTATTTGTGAGGAGTGTTTAGATAAAAACTCACAAGGGGAGGCAGCGTGTGGCAAGATTGAGTGAAAACAAGACTAAAGAAATATCGAAAGGACCGGAGAGAGAGAGAGAGAGAGAGAGAGAGAGAGAGAGAGAGAGAGAGAGAGAGAGAGAGAGAGAGAGAGAGAGAGAGAGAGAGAGAGAGAGAGAGAGAGAGAGAGAGAGAGAGAGAGAGAGAGAGAGAGAGAGAGAGAGAGAAAGATGAAAACAAGATAAGACGAGATATGCAGGAAAAGGGGAAAACACGAAAACTGATAAAAACATCGCGGCAAATATAAAAAAGAGGTACGGAATCAAAGGTGAACAGAATAAGTAATCAGAGGAATTACTTTCATGACGGTAAACAATACAGAGAAAAGAATGATGTTTGGAAAAAGTCGAAAATTATTGTGACGGGGGACATGATGATAAAAGTTAACAAGGACCTGAACGTTAATTAAACAGACGAGGTAATGACACTTTGACACGAGTTAAAAAAAAAAAAATTGATGGTGCACATTCCACGTGTTAAGTGCTGATAAGGATGGGATTACCTGTCTAATTACTAGCGACAGAAAAAAAGATTGACTACCGAAGTTGACTTTTGTGATAATAAATGTTTTAGTGATGGATAGAGAAAGAAAATATTAGAATAAGAAGGAGTTTGAGGTTAAAGAGTTGGATAGAATAAAGATCAATGGATGTAATTGACTTGTTAATGATTAATTATACGAGTAGGACAGAAAAAGGCAGAATAAACTCATTAAATGAGAGAGAAAGAGATATAAAGATAAATGGTAATGAAAAAAATATTGAAATGATGATGAAATAGATAAAAATTGCAATACCACTAGACATATTTATTACGTTTCAAATCTATTGCAAAAACACCAAAAATCTTTAACCAAAACAAGAATATTAAGAAAAAACAGACAAAATTAAATCTTTAAAAACATCACCACTTGAACTCTTGCCTTTCAGTTTTAATTTATTTCCCCACAATTCCAAAATCTCACAAAAATCCATCCAATGAAAACATAAGAAAATTAGGAAAAAAAAAGTTAAAATTAAGATGAAATCACCTCATGAACTCTTGCCTAAAGGTCACCTATCCCTCACATCCTGTCGCACCTGTTTTATAATGCAAACACCTGAGTCTCTCCTCCCCCCACTCCCCCCTCACGCCCTCCTTACCTCGCTCATCACCGCTTTCTCTCCGTCCCTCCGGCAACCTCCCACTGCCCCCTCCCTCTCCCCTCTCCGCACCTCTGACCTCAGCCTGCGCCTTCGTAATTAGAGATCGATGTGGTGCAGGAAGGAAAATGGGGGAGAGTAAAAATGGAGGGAAAGAGGAAAATGGGTCACGCTTAATGGAGCTTTTTTTCGAAGGGGACCGTTGCCTGTCTCTAAATGGAGTTTTTATATTTTTCCTAATATTATTTGTGATTGGGACTCGTGTGTGTGTGTGTGTGTGTGTGTGTGTGTGTGTGTGTGTGTGTGTGTGTGTGTGTGTGTGTGTGTGTGTGTGTGTGTGTGTGTGTGTGTGTGTGTGTGTGTGTGTGTGTTCGTTCCTCCTTTGTCTTCCTCCTCATTCGATTCTTATTCTTCGTAAGTATTTTTCTCATTGGCGTAATTGTTCTCAACTTCCTTCCTCTTTTTGTCTTCCATTCTTTCTCCTCCTTTTCTCCATTGTCCCTTGTGTTCCTTGTCCTCGATTCTTTCCTCCCTCTCCTCCTCCTCCTCCTCCTCCTCCTCCCTCTACTCCTGTCCTTCTATCAGTCTCCTTCGTTCTGTTGCTCACATTCTTTTTCCTTCTGCTTTCCTTTCTTCCTTCTGTCCACACCCTCCTCCTCCTCCTTCTCCTCTTCCTGCTGTTGTTCCTGCTCTTCCTCCTCCTCCTCCTCCTGATGCAGCAGCCTGTGCAGATTCAGAAGCAGCAGCAGTGGAGGCAAGGACGAGGTGTTCTCTTTAACTGATAGAGCTTGTGAAAAATGCACTCGAGAGCGACTCCACCCACCGAACTCACCCGCTCTCTATCTTCCCCACGCCCACCAAGCCAACTCCCGCCCTCGCCAGCCAGACAATGCAAGAAGCAGCTCACCACCACCACGCAGCCTCCTCCTTGTGGGGTGAAATTTGCATGTAGTATTGGAGAAGTGCGGGAGCTATCGAAGAGGCGAGAGAGACGAGGAGGCGCGGCTGTGTGCGAGGCGGCAGGCAGTCTTGGCGAGCGGAAAGTCAGGCATGAAAGTGAGGAAGTAAAGTTGAGTACTCGGCGAAGCGCGCTTGCCTAAGGGGCTTTGAAGTGGAAGGAATCTGCCGTCCCTTTGACTGTTTGTTCCTTGGTGGGTTTCCGCTAACGCAAACTTCCCCAGAGACTGTCTGGGAAACGCATGTGTACTCGCACACACACACACAGGAAAAAACAATGCAGGAACATAAGTGACGTTTGCACTGGGTACATATGTATATTTTCCTTTTCTTATTTTCTTATTTTTATTATTATTATTATTTATTTATTTTTTATTTATTTATTTTATTTATTTATTTTTTTTTTTTACTGGAGCTGGGAAGTAATGGCCTCGCTGGTTCGTGAACCGAGTGCATTATCTTGATGGTGTGATTCTGTTCTCTGGAATCTGCACTACTGTCGCTCACTCATTTTCACATTGTGCTTAAGCTGTGTCATTTTTTTCCCAGTCTTAATCACTTGCCGACTTCCTCTTTTTCTGTTTTCCGCATCATAGCTAAACAATAATTCCCGAAGCCATAAAAAAAATAAATAAATAAATAAATACAGTTACTCAAACTTTAACAGCTGGACACGAAAATAGAATAACGACACCCTTTCGTGTTGGACATTTTGACACGACGGACGATGGAAATTGACAAATCCTCGACTGTCCTGTCAAACAGTGGAAGCATTTTATTTTATTTTTTATTTTTTTATTTTATTTTATTTTTTATTTATTTATTTATTTTTATTTATTTATTTTTTTTTTTTTTTTTTGTCCTGCTTCAGCGATGGAAGGCTGGTCGGCGTGAAGAAAAGGTGTCGCGTTTGTCAGCAAATGTGTCGATCACTCACGCCTGACCCGCACCGCCCGGACAAATGGAGTGGATCTGTTCATTTCCTCGCGGCCCTGACCCTGCCATAAACCCTGACCCTGAGACCCTGAGACGCAGTGCCTTCAAAGACAAGCCTCGCCAGTTTCCTCCGTCGCCTGATGTGATTGGCTTGGGACCGTATTCTCAAACGTTCCGCCGTCTTGTCTCCACTACTTTACCAGACTGCAGGAGAAAAGAGTTCGGAGTTTTCAGGAGTGTTTTCATGATCTTAATGATAATTCAACAAGGATTCTAACCCATCAGAGGAAAAAACACCCATGGAAACCCGACTAATCATCTCTGGGACCTTTGAGAATAGTTATTATGAGAGAATGAAGCGCTTAAGAATACGAACCTTAATGAAAGACAAGAGTGTCTAACCAAGCCGTCCTTTCCGATTCTCGTGACGATCCTTGAGTCTGGTCCACCTTACCAAAGACATGAATGAATTTAGTGGTACTTTATAATTCATTGGATGAGTACGGAAAGGCAGGGAACACCTTGGAGGCAGCCAGCCAGATCAGTAAAGGCTCGAATGTATAGCACCGAGGGATTCTTTGTCACTGATAGAACAAAATGTAAGAAATAATGTAAGAAGCGGAGAATTGGATAGAGAGAAGAAACTGGAGTTGCTGGACATGTGAAGGTAGATAAAAGCACGAAAATAATACTTTCACCAAGTCAATAAAGGCAAATGAGAACATTTTCACATGTAAAGTAGGCCGATTCATAATAAATAAAGTAAAGAAAGAAAGAAAGAAAGAAAGGAAGGAAGAAAGAAGAAATAAAAGTAAATGAATGAATGAATAAATGAACAAATAAATAGATAAATAAATAAACAAATAAATAAATGAATAAATAAGCAAACAAACTAGACAGTGATTTTTAGGTTACAGGTAGGCAACTATTCAGAACAAATACCTGCACCACCACCTCACCTTGTCACCACTGCTTCTCGTGTCCTCGTGTCCTCGTGTCCTTCTAGTGTCCGCCAGCATTTCATCACTCAAAGATCTCCCGAAGAGCTCAACAAATAAAAGAAGGATGATACAAAAAAACATAGGCGTCTGTCATTCCTGAAGAGCAATGCCAAAAAGTGGAAAGAAAACTTGGCGTGATCTTTTTATCGAAGTCAGATGCTGTGATACTCGTCTCCGCACCGCTGCAACCCCGTTCTTTTTTTTTTTTTCCTTTCAATATAAAGAGAGGCCGACTGAGAGAAAAACGAGGGAAAGGAGAAAAAGAAAAGGCCACGCATAAAAGCTCACCGACGCCACTCCCAGAAATTAAAAAGTTGAAACTCACAGTTCTGAAAATAAGAGAGGAAAAACCGACGGTCTTCTTGATCCTCCACAAGAGAGGGAGTCCGAGTTATGATAATTAGGAACAGGAGAGAACAGGAGAGTGTGTACATGTGTGCGTCCCGTAAGTTTTGATATGTGAGATAATAAGAACAAGAATCTGTAAAACAACGTCTATCGGATTTACAGCTACTACAAAGAAAAGCAAATGAAAGGAAACCACATGCCAAAAATTTCCAATGAAAGCGAAATTTAGGTCACGCCAAAACAAAGGTGAAACAAAACCAAATAA
>NC_087185.1:7817500-7845000 GCF_035594125.1 Scylla paramamosain
AAGGCGGAGGAAATACCAATGAAAGGGGAGGGGAGAGAAAAAGGATGAGAGGAGAGAAATGAAGAAACAGGAAGGGATCACAGCAAGAGAAAGGAAAGATAAGAAGGAAAAGTCTAAAAGGTGGAGGAAAGGAATAAGAGGAACATGTAAAAGTGTAAAATGAGGAAGGGGAAATACAGGAAGGAAACGGAAAAAATTTGATAAAAAGGGAATGAGGAGATAAGAAGACAAGAAGAGTGGAGGGAGATGAGAGAAGGACAGGAATAGAAGTAAAGGAAAGGAAAAGGAAAGGGGAGGAGAATAAACTGAAAGGAAAGAAGATAAGAGCAAAATGAGGCAAAGGAAAAGAGACTGGAAGGACATGGATAAATTTTAAGAAGAAGGGAAATGAAGGAAAAGGAAAAAGATGGAAGAAAAGAAAGGTCAAATAGAGATAAGAAGGGAAGGAAAGGAAAGGAGAGGAAAGGGAAGAAAAGGAAGGAAAAAAAAGAAAAGAGTAAAAGGAAGCGATAGGAGGGAAAATATCAGATTAAAATACATAATGCAGAGACAAAGAAAGAGACAGGGAAACACGGAAGGGAAGGAAAGGAAAGGAGAGGAAAGGGAAGAAAAGGGAAGGAAAAAAGAGAAAAAAGAGTAAAAGGAAGAGATATGGAAAAAATCAGATTAAAATGCATAAAGCAGAGACAAAAAGACGGGAAAACACGGAAGGGAAGGAGAGGAGAGGAGAAAAAAATGATAACAGGGAAAGATAAGTTTAGAAATAGATAATACGAGAGCAAACAGACGGGAAAAGCACGGATAAAAGATAAGAATGAAGGAAGGGAAGGAAACAGAACAAGGAAAACAAAAGGAGGAAAGGTTAGTGAAGGAAGGCAAAAGTTACGGAGAAAAGTACCTAAGTCAAAGGGAAGGAAGCATGAAGGTCACGGATGAAGGTAAGAGTAAGGGAAGGAAGGCAAACAGGGGAAAGGGAAGTGAAGGGACGCGTCACGGTGACAGTGTGACGCAAAGGGTCGAGGATTAGTCACAGAAAGCTCAATGTCTGGGGTGCGTTACCATGGCGACCTCTGGATAGTGATGGCTCCTCTCTCTCTCTCTCTCTCTCTCTCTCTCTCTCTCTCTCTCTCTCTCTCTCTCTCTCTCTCTCTCTCTCTCTCTCTCTCTCTCTACGCTGGCCATGCGCCTCACCACTTTCATGAACGCAGCGCTCCACCTATCACGTTTTCAGGTGTGTGTGTGTGTGTGTGTGTGTGTGTGTGTGTGTGTGTGTGTGTGTGTGTGTGTGTGTGTGTGTGTGTGTGCGCCTATGAAAAGACTAACATCCGGATAACATCTGGCGTTTCTCACCTTCCCTCCACAACGCTCTAACATCATATAAAAATAAGAATGTTTTTTTTTTCTCTCTCTCTCTCTCTTTATCCTACCATCTTCTACTCCTACCTTGTCATCTTCTTTTTCTTTCTTGTCATTTTTTTTTTCTGGATGTAATTTTTTTCTTCCTCTTTTTTATTTCTAATTCTTTGTCTTACACTTTTCAGCATTAGTTTTGAATAAGTGAGTGTTTTTTCTCCTTGTTTCGTCTCTCTCTCTCTCTCTCTCTCTCTCTCTCTCTCTCTCTCTCTCTCTCTCTCTCTCTCTCTCTCTCTCTCTCTCTCTCTCTCTCTCTCTTACTCTTTCTCTCCCTCCATCCCTTTCAGCATAAAATACCGGCACAGGCGCATTCTTAAAACACCTGAGTGAAACATTACCTGGGCTGAGGCTGGAAATTTAGCCGCGGAGGAAAAATAAATGAAGTTTTATCGCCGCACTCTGCAGTGGCGCCTCGGAGGAGGGCTGCTCTATCGAAATTTTGAAGAAGAGGGTCAAAGATTTTTTTTTTTTCAATCACTCTTGGGCAGCTCTTCTTCCTCCTCCTTCTCCTCCTCTTACTCCTGTCTCTCTGCTCTTACTCATCCTCCTCTTTCCCCTCTTCATCTTTTCTTAGTTCCTCCTCCTACTCCTGCATCTTCCCTCCTCCTACTCATGCATCCCTCCTCCTCCTCCTCCTCCTCCTCCTCCTCCTCCTCCTCCTCCTCCTCCTCCTCCTCCTCCTCCTCCTCCTTCATCTCCTCTTCCTCCTCCTCTCCTTTCTACTCCAGCTCCTTCTCCTGCTTTTACCATGCAAGGAATGTCAATAAAGAAAGAAAAACAAATATTGAAGCTATTTTAGGCTACACTTTTAATTATTTCGCCTAAAAGAAGAAGAGGAGAGAGAGAGAGAGAGAGAGAGAGAGAGAGAGAGAGAGAGAGAGAGAGAGAGAGAGAGAGAGAGAGAGAGAGAGAGAGAGAGAGTATTTCAGATTACTTCTCCAACATAACACAGCAGATAGTGACCATATGAGAAGATTTAATGACTGCAGATTCACTTCAATTCATTATTACACATTTTTCACACAAGCCCACAAATTGGAAGCATGAAAGTCGTATATGCTATCCCGCTACAAACTACCTAATTAAGTACCTTATTTTCCCTCTCGTGTAATTACCGGTGACTCATTACTGCATTACACCTGTTTAATTATCTGTCCTATGATCCCGGGCAAGTGGCCCTAAAGTGTTGACTTCTGTTATAAGCACCGTAAGTGTCGTTTTATTGGATTTACTGATATTGTTATGGACTTTGCGATTTCAGAGGAATAGCACAGAATGAATAGGAAGTTTTGGGAACGAAAATTACTTAAGGTAGGTTGAAAAAAGTTGTTCTAAATTAGTTCAGTGGTATTGAAATATTATGTTGCTCTCCTATTTTTCAGTGATATTGATTTCTTTCATTTACATAGGCGGTATTGAAAATAATGTGTTCTTTTCCAAAATTACTGAGTGGTATTGAATTTTTTTTTCCAAATTTACTTCAGTGATACCAGAAACTGCGTTCTTTTTCCAATTTTCTTCAGTAATATTGATATTTTGTGTCCTTTTCGACATTACTTCTGGTGTAGTGAAAATAATGTTTTTCTTTATTATTATGTCAGCAATATTGAAAAGTGTGCGTTCTTTTCATTTAAATTCCGTGGTGCTTTGATATTTAGCATTTTCTCACGTTTTTGAACACACACACACACACACACACACACACACACACACACACACACACACACACACACACACACACACACACACACACACACACACATCCTCACTAACCTTATACGTACATCAATCGTTTTTCTGGTTAAGGTCTCTTCTCCTCTCTATATTCCTCCTCCTCCTCTTCCTCTTCCTCCTCTGCTCCTGTCAGTCGGCTCCTTAGAAAGTCACCATCAATCACGCTCACCATCTGGAGCAAATGCCACGTTTCTCTGAGCTCATTTTCAGCTGATGGACGCGCAGATTGATGGAGGGATCGAGGGAGTAAATTGTGTGAATCTACTCCAACCTTACTTCTCCCTTAAGCTGGACAGGTGCTGGAGGAGGAGGAGGAGGAGGAGGAGGAGGAGGAGGAGGAGGAGGAGGAGGAGGAGGAGGCTGAGAAGATGTAAGGAATAGAAACTGATAAAAAGGGTATTGACTAAGGGAGGAAAAAAAAAAGATGAAAGAAGAGGAAGGTAAAAAATGAAAAAAAAAAGGTGTTATTTAATCTTCATTCATATATTTCCCTAGTTTTCCTTCCTTTTTCATGCCTTTCGTCTTTTTCCTTCCTTTTTGATCTCTAATTCTTCTTTCCTCGTTCATGTTTTCCTCATTTATCTTTTATTCTTATCCATGTTTTCTGTTATCTCTTCCTCATTCGTGGTTTCCTCTTCTTTCTGTTTTCATGGTTTCTTTCTTTATCCCTTAATTTGGTTTCCGCGTCTTTCTTTTCCCATTCATGTTTTTCCTATCCTTTCTTCATCTATTTTCTTCCATTTTTCTTTCAACATTAACGATTTTTCCCTTATGTGTTTTTTTTTCTTTTTTCATTCATCTTTCTGTTTCAGTTTCTCTCATCCTTGTTTATTCTTTGTATCTTCTAAGTATTTTCCCTTATTTTCTTTGCTTATATATATCTTCACCCTCTCCTTTCTCTCATACTTTTTTTTATCTCTTCTTTCTGTTCTTTCTGTCTTGTTTTTTTTTTTTTTTTGTGCCCGTTACTTTCTTTCACCATTATTTATCTCTTATTTCTACTTTCTACGTTTTTTTTCCATTATTTTTTTTATTTAACTCCCGCCCTCTACTTTCTTTCATCTTATTTATCTCTCCTCTTTCAATCTTCTCTGCTTATCCCCTTTATCCTTCTTCACGTATCTTCTGCCCTTTACTTTCTGTCATCCTTGCTTATCTCTCTTCTTTCTGCCTCCTACGTTTCTATTATTTCCTTTTCTTATTCATCTTCACCCTTTACTTTCTTTCATCCTTATTTATCTCTCTTCTATATATCTCTTATGCTTTTTTCTCCTCTATTTACTTTCCCTAACTATCTTCACCCTTCTTTCATCCTGTTTATCTCTTCTTTCTAGCTTCCTTTGTGTATTATTTACTGGGTCTTGATACTCTTCCTCTCATCACCCTCTCGCCTCTCTACCTTAATGAGGTTCCTCAGCCTCCAGGTAATTACAGGTGACCTTCAATATGCAGGTCTTCCTTTGAGCTTCTTCTTCCCTCCTGTGCTTTTACACTATTTTGTTAAGGTATTTCAACGTACCTCTACTGTCTGTGATGTTAGGCTTCTTAACTTTTTTTTTTTTCTCTCTCTCTCTCTTGTTGTCTATGATCTTGAGTTTATTAGGTGCGCCTTTTAATCTCTCTCTCTCTCTCTCTCTCTCTCTCTCTCTCTCTCTCTCTCTCTCTCTCTCTCTCTCTCTCTCTCTCTCTCTCTCTCTCTCTCTTTTGTTCTCTATGATCTTGAGTTACTATGTGTGTCTTTTAATCTTCTTCCTCTTCTTCTTCTTCTTCTTCTCTCTCTCTCTCTCTCTCTCTCTCTCTCTCTCTCTCTCTCTCTCTCTCTCTCTCTCTCTCTCTCTCTCTCTCTCTCTCTTTTGTTCTCTATGATCTTGAGTTACTATGTGTGTCTTTTAATCTTCTTCCTCTTCTTCTTCTTCTTCTTCTCTCTCTCTCTCTCTCTCTCTCTCTCTCTCTCTCTCTCTCTCTCTCTCTCTCTCTCTCTCTCTCTCTCTCTCTCTCTCTCTCTCTCTCTCTCTCTCTCTCTCTTATCCCGCTCCTTTCTATCTCAAGAAATGGTCCAATGCAAATTCTCCTCCATTCCTAACAGCGGGGAAAACTTGCGATCTGATTTTATTTTCCAATTTCACATCCAATAAGCAAGAATTAGCACTGAGGGGGGGACCTGAAACGCACTTCTGTCACACGCCCAGAGACGAGAGGGAGAAAAAACGAGACACAGAAAAAAAAATAAATAAAACAAGTAAAAAACGAAATTCCGACTTTTGCAGGCCGGAAAAAAATCTAAAACGTTCCTGTTATTTTATTTTTTTTCGTTTCCTTCCTTTTTTTTCTCTTGACGAATAAATATAATTGCATAGGCGCGTCCTTTGGTGCTGGACGAGTTTAATGCGTGACCGTGCAGGCGCCGCTGTGTCGAGGAGGGTGAGAGGCGCGGGGAAGTGGTGCCGCCTCCCTGAAAAGGTTCACACAAGGGGCGGCAAAATATATAGTAGTGGCGCTGCGCTTTTCGAGGATTTAGGTATCTAGCGCAGCGCATATTGAAGAGACGCATGCTGTTATTTCCTTGCGCTTTTGGTGGGATTTGGGCAGATGGTGCAGCGAATACACGAGACGCAAGTTTCTTTTTTCTTCTTTTTTTTTTTTTTTTTTTTTACATGTCACACGTGTATGAACCAATGTAAATTCTGACGTACATATGTGCATCTGAATAAAGCACAACACACACACATACACACACACAAGCCGCGGAATAAGCGATAAAAATGCAGTTTGTGCGGCGCAACACACGCACATGAAAGCACACGTTCACGTACACTACAAAGGAGCAAAGAACGCTTTTATAAGCTCTCTCTCTCTCTCTCTCTCTCTCTCTCTCTCTCTCTCTCTCTCTCTCTCTCTCTCTCTCTCTAACACACACACACACACACACACACACACACACACACACACACACACACACACACACACACGTGAACAAAAACATACACAAAAAAAACATTCACAAGCCAATAGCATGTACACGAACAACAGAAAGAAATGGATGGAAAACATGAAAACCCGCAGAACGTACCCGAAAAAAAAAAGAAAAAAAATAATCGCTAGTCACAAAAATTAATAAACCCCCGTAACAGCAAATTAAGCAGACACTGAGCGGCATTAAAAGAGAAGCCAGCAGTAGTTCGCATAATCAGGGCAGGTTAGGGAGGCAATACACTCTAAATACCCCAGCCTGATGAAAACTAAATTATAATAAAAGGATTTCCATTTCTCCCAAATTAAATCGTTCAGTCTATTCTGGGTTCATCGGTTCCTGTCCCTCCCTCATTCACCCTCACTCTCACCCGCTCACCCTGCCATCTACACTGACTCCCCCGCACACCCACTCACCCGCCGCCCGGACAGATTCTTCTTTTCGTCTCTCTTTTCATGAATAGAGAGCAGCGGTGCACTAGATTTGTTGATAGTGAGTACAGAAAAGCGAGAGGTTTCTTACTTTTTTCGTCTCTTTTCTTTGCTTGTGAATAGAAAACAGAGACTAGACAGAAAGGGTTTTTGGCAGTTATGAGCAGTGACAGTGCGTTTAAAATTGATTGATTGGTTAATTGACTGATTGATTAAATGCGCCGTAAAGGTAAAGAAAATAAAGAGCAGCGGTACTTATAAAACACTGTACCAGATAAAGGACAGCGATACAGACAAAGAGAGCAGCGGGGCAGAACAGAGATACTTACTAAGGAGAAGTGGTACATGTTAAAACTAAAACAGAGCAGCGGCACACTAGATCGAAATTATACTTAATACGACAACACTCTTATAGTTCGTAGTCAGTTTATTATGTCCCTGGTTCTCTGTCACCTCTCCACCCTGTTACTTTCGTCGTCGCCATTTTCCCTTCTCTTAGATTTATACCGTCCCAAACTCCCAACATCCCTAAAGTTACGAGTAGTTTGTCCCTAGCCCTCCTCTCTGTCCTAACTATTCTCCTTAACTTCACATGCTCCCACCAGCCCTGTGATCTTCGTTAATCTGCTCCGATCCTCGTCATTTCGTTCCTAATCGCAGTTACGAGTACTTTGACCTCCCGCGGTCCCTCGCATCAAAGTGCTGATAGGGATTCACAGCCAAAGTACGCGGGGTAAATGCACCAGGCTATCCTGTAAGTCAAGGCTGATGCTAAAGGCTCCGCGGTCACAGCTAAAGGTCGCGGCGCTGTACTCCTCGCCGCCACACCATCGCGGTCCCCTCACGCACCGCCAAAGCTGTTGATTAAAGGAAATTGGCAGAGTTGGCCCACATTTTAGAGTAAGAGTTCGTGTGAGTGAACAAGGCCGACAAAGGTGTTTTATTTCGACAAGGATTAAAGGAATGCGTGTCTGTTGGTTTGTTTTGTGAAATATTTAGCCATTCAAAGATATCCGCGTGAGGCTGATGAAGACCGGTAATTCCCGTGTGTTTACCATGGGGTGCGAAAGGTTATTTTTAGTATTTCTTATCTTCACCATAACAGCATGTCGATACAGCCGATACAAGTGTCCCTTTAATTAAACAACAACTGTTTATCACATAACTTTCACGAGCGATATAACTTAAGGTCTCCTACTCTGTGTCCCAAACTTTTGTGTCATTCCCTCCAAACACAGCCACAGGAGGCATTAAAGGTGTGTAATGTGTGTGTGTGTTCTCTTTGCAGGGCGGGGCGCCATCAAGGGATGCCGGGCCGCGCCGCACCAGCCTGACCCGCCGCACCCGCCACAACCACCCCGCCACCCTGCCAGCTGGTGAACGCCGGCGTGAAAGGACGCAGCTGTCACTCACGCACACACACACACACACACACACACACACACACACACACACACACACACACACACACACACACACCTGCTTGCTTCCCCACCGCCACAAAGGAAACTCTCCCACAGTTGTAGCAAGACTGAACATTTCCGTGAAGTGCAGCATCTTGACAGCGGGGCGGCGTGCTACATGATGTGATTCTCAACAGCAGGAGCGAGTGAAGCGGTGTGCGGCGCGGTCAAGACGCCCATGAGCCAAGTACCGCCGCCTGCCTCCCCTCCCACGCGCCTATAGTCGCCCTGCGTCATGGCGGCCAAGCTCCCCTGCAGCGCCTCCCTCGTGGGCCGGGTGGTACTGGTCCTCCTGGTGGCCCCGGGCCTGAGGGTGGGCGCAGCCCTCATGGACTGGCCTGAGGGCGCGGCACAGGGACAAATACGCCCCATTCCTCCCTTCTCTCCCTCCCTCGAGTTAGCGCGTTCCATGGGTTCCTCCCCCGTCACGCCCCAGGGCAGGGACACCCCCTCCCTCGACAACCCGCGGGCGGCCTCCACCAAAACGAGCACCACGCCCATGGATGATCCTCTGGAGGAGGCAGCGGCGGCCTCGGGAGACTCTGAAAACCAGGACGTGTACGAGCGTGGCGCCGTGTACGACAGGAGTCAGGACCTGGTGGAGGAGCACGTGGACGAGGCGCCCCTCAGTGACCTGCCCCTGGGAGAGGAGGAGGAGCAGGAGGTGTGTCCCCCACGTCTCCCTCAGGACTACATCACCTGGCGGCGGAACAACAGGGTGGTCAGAGTCGCTCTTCCCCACCAGGTGAGTCAAACTTCGTATTTCCCAAGGGAACTTTGACGCTACAGGTGAGGCGGGGAGCAACACCTGTACGAACGGTGGCAGGTGACCCGTGTACTGTTATATAGTGCACGTCACCATGGCGCCTGCACCAGACACGGAATTAAACCAGCAGTAAACTTAATGTGTACCACTGATGCATCTGTCACTTGCTAATGAGAGCAAAATGGGTCCTGGTGGGATGGGGGCGAGGGGAGGGTTTGAAACAGTGGCACAACACTCAACCAAAGACTCCCTTAGGTGAAAATTTCCTTCTACCATCATACCCTTACTTTCCCTCCCATTCCACCGTCAGGAGCATGAATCCTGACCCATGACTGATTGATTTAAGGCGCTGCAATAACCTGCTCCCCCGTCCTGAGGCGCCTCTAACCCCTACCCCATTGAGGCCATTCAGGAGCTGCCCCACTAACCTTCCGCCCCACCACCTGTCATTCCTCCACTGAGTTCCCCTCGTCGCCTCCTGAGCGCCAAGGAAAAGTTTCATGAGTTGCTCTCCGCGATCACGTCACATTTCCATATTTTCAAAGGCCATTAGACACCAGCGCTGGCAATTATTCGGGCAATTATTCATGCAAATTGTTTCGAATTATTAGAACAGCGAAAGGAAGCTACTTGACACTTGCGATTTTCAGGGCACGTGTCAGACTTATTCTAAAAAAAAAGTAAGAAATTATTTTATAAGAGCAGGAGCGGAGTGGAGAGAGGCGCGTTAACCCGGGGCGAATGTGCGAGGAGGAGGAGGAGAAAGAGGAAGGGGATAAGGGAAAAAGGTGAGGTGCGGGAAGAAGGAAAGAGGAGGCGATAAGTTGAAGGAAAATGGCAGAAGGGAAGAAACGAAAGGAAAGGAGGAGGAGGAGGAGGAGGAGGAGAAGGAGGAAAAAAGGTGAGGTATAGTGAAGGAAGAGATGAAGACGGGGGGGAGGATCCAGGTATCCCCAGGCACTCAACTTTTTTTTTTTTCTGAGGAAATAACTCCATTACTCTAAGAAATTGTAAAGCTAAAAAGAAATCCCGCGGAGATTGAATTTCTCGCCGACTCAGCCGCTGCCTCGTTGGGGTGTGTGGCAGCAGGCAGAGGGACAGCGAGGGGCGGCCCATTAGGAGGCGGGACAAGCCTACGGGACTCTTGCTGACATCATGCCCTTTTCCATACCGACACATTTATAGTTATCAGAACATAGGTACCATCTAAGGACACACATTGACATTATTCATTCCCTTCTCTTCCAACAGCACAGATATACAAAGCTGTCAGGTTAGGCTGATATTACTCATTCCCTTCTTTTCAACAACACAGACACACAAGACAGTTAGGTTAGATTAGACTAGGTAAGGTTAGGTTGGCATTACTCCTTTCCTTCTCTTCCAGTGGCAATACAAGTACATAAGACTATTAAAACTATGTTAGATTAGGTTAGGTTAGGTTAGGTTAGGTTATGGTGACAATACTCATTCCCTTCTCTTCCACTAAATCGGTTACACAAGGCTCTTAAGTTACGTTAGATAAGGTTAGGTTAGGTTGACATCTCATTCCCTCCGCTTCCACTAACACAGTTCCACGAGGCTCTTAGGTTACGTTAGCAGAAGGCGAGTGCAATGAAGGGGAAAAAAGGACTTCTAAATCCCTAAAATCCCAGCCATCATTGGAGGCGTTGCTCATCACCCGCCGCTTCCCGAGACCAGGTGGATCTGTGGCACGATGCTCCACTCGCACTCGTGCCCTGCCTTGCTCCACTTTTTATTATTATTTTCTTTCTATAAGAGGGGTTTAGGCCAAAGAAAACAAGAAGGCGGCGAGAAAAAGGCCCACTGAAGATGTCATTCCCAAAAGAGCAATGTCCGGAAGGAATATTTAAAATTACGAGAAGTATCTTGAAACCTCACTTTTAAAAGAGTTAAGTCAGAGGCAGCAGGAAATATCACATCAAGGCAATTTTTCGCTGGAAGGAGTAACACTCTTATAACCTTAGCCGGTGCTGTATGATCTCAATGTTGCCAAGCCATAACTTAATTACTTATCTCACCAGCATTTGTATTTCGTCACATGAGTCAATAGAAACCAAAAGATGCTGACAGGTGATGAAAGCACTTAAGTTGACGTATTCAATACCACGAAATCAGTTTCATGATATTCTGCATACTATTATTGATTTTTGTTATATTTGGGATGATACTTTATTTTGTAATTAGAGGACAAAAAATCACTCATCACAGCATTTTTATCTGATCTACTGCATTATGTATATTATACTTATTACAGAGTGGTGATGTTATGAAATCTAGTAGTTACTTACAGTACTGAATAGGTTACATGGGAAGATAACAAAACAAAAACAAAAAAACTTTGGCCAAGCATCAATGCCTTTATCCATTAATAGCGTGGACATGACTGGTGGGCAACAGCATCCATTAATCCATTAAAGAATCTACCACAAAATCCAGCTCGTTCTCTTGGCGTGTCTTTATTTTCTTTTTCCACAAAAATTTCCAGCTATAGAAAGAGAAGTAATTACACAGGCATTCTGGCGTTCTTTTGCCCTTTGATGTCTCGTATGTTTATGGATCAAAAGACTTTTATGTAACAGAAATAAGTGTTGTGCGTGCTGTACCGTGTGTTACTACTGCCAAAGGGAGAAGAGATGGAAACTGGTATCTGTTAAAGGATTCCTGCGCCCTCTCAGGTGTGCTGTGTATCATTACTGCCCGGGAGCTTTCCATATCAGTAAGTGTGGCGGTTACTGCCTTGTTCATCCGCTGCTACAGCAGAGAGGAACGAGGTGATCCCTGGTACTTGTGCAATCATACCTGAATCCTCTCTCTATCATTACTACTGAAGAGCTTTTTATGACAATAACCGCGGCGTTTATTATGTTGTTCATGTGTTGCTACAGTCAAGACAGACGAGATACAAACTGGAGCTTGCTTGATATCACCTAAATATCATTACTACCCAAGTGCTTCTTATACATAGTATCCATGTTGTTCGTGTACTGTTATAGGCTAGTGCGACATGATAAACTGGTATTCATTAAAGTATACCTGCAAATTTTCAGGCGCAGTATACCATTGTATGCATCACACTCTTCACAAGGCCTAAGGCAGCGAAGAGTGTGGCATTCTTGTTCATGCTAGAGTGACGACATGGCGGTGTTTCGTTTGCCTGGATTTTTTCTTTTTTTTTTTCAGACATGGCGTGTTACTTTGTCTACCTGACTGGTAACACTGCCGTCCGTGAGCCTTTCATAACAGCGGTAAGACTGCCTTTTCTTTTGCTCCAGGCGTGAGTTGCTGCAGTCTAGGTCACGAGACAAAAACTTGATATTTCTTAAAGTATCTCTGCCTTTTTATTTTATTTATGTACTTTTTTCATGTTATATCATTACCTACTTCATACTAAGGCTTATGAATAGTAATGATATATGGCACTTCTGGGAAATACAAGGAAATGTCTTGCTTACAACGTGTATTCCTACGATCATGAGACGAGATTTACTTGTATTTCCCAGAAGTGCCATATATCATTACTATTCATAAGCCTTAGTATGAACATTATACTAAGTACTGGTCAGCTTATTCTGCTATTAAGGTTTAGCTGCTCATTTAAGCTGTATTTTCAGAGGCACTATGTAAAGCAGGTACACATTAGAGTTTAGCTGCGTTTTACAGGAGGTTTATGTATCATTACTCTAATCCTGAGTGTGAACCTTTACATAAAGCGCTGGAAAGCCTCTGATCCCGGTCACCGCGGAAATCAAAAGGTAATGACTGACTGCCGCGGCCGTCACGTGGAGTCACCAGCGGGGTCACTGACCTCAACTTTACCTGTTCTTGATTATCGTGGCTTCCATTCACTCAGCTTCAAAAGTTTCCCTATCTTGCGGTGAATACTCTCTACATCAAACGAAGCTCACTCCGCGCTACACCAGGATAAATTCTGCGCCGTGTCGCTACGCTACTAAAA
This sequence comes from Scylla paramamosain, assembly GCF_035594125.1. Taxonomy (NCBI): domain Eukaryota; kingdom Metazoa; phylum Arthropoda; class Malacostraca; order Decapoda; family Portunidae; genus Scylla; species Scylla paramamosain. The sequence continues at coordinate 7,830,258 of NC_087185.1, forward strand.
AAAACGACGCTCATAAAAGTTGAAAAGCACACACCAGTTTTCCGGCATTTAAAAATACAGGGCGTCCGAACACTGAGCACTTAACGTTTTGTATTTTTTGTCACATCTTTTGTCAATTTACATAAAAGTGAAAAAAAAAATGTAGAATATAACATTTTTCGTGTTGCGAATAGGAAATGCAGCAACGCTTTGTCCAAGAAATTTTCTTTCCACCTATCATAAATCCACTTCCTTTTTCGTACTGCATAGAGGAATTCCATTTTATTGCTTTGAAAATACATCCATATCAATTATTAGCATTCCCTTATCTTCCTTATCATGTTATATCAAGACAAATATAATTTTACCTCCTTACAACCACAACAACGAGCCTAATGTTACCTATCTTAACGTATACAAGTGCATTCTCAATTCCCTACATCAATACTACCGTCACCATTAACAACGCTGCATCACAACACACGCGTTACACTTAGTTAGATATGCTTAACCCTTTCACTGATATGGTCGTTATTTGATAACACCCAGAGCACTCTAAAAAATAAGGTAGATAAACAAAAAATAAATTAATAAATTAATAGATAAATAAATAAATAAATAAATAAATAAATAAATGAATAAATAAAACTACACCGACAGAAAAATACAGGAGTTTAAGTTTGTCTTTTGTAGCATAGGTAACTATTCAAGAGACTGCACTACAAAAACGAATATCTAAAAAGTTCTAGCTGTCTACTGAAAAAAAAAACTTGTTGATAGTTAAAAAAAAAAGTCAAACGTTCAGATATCATATTGTAACAACATCTAACAAACTGTACCATAAGCTAAAAGGATTTCTCAATACTGTTTTCAAAGAACTAGTGATAGTTTAACAAGAATTCTGCACTCATAAATTGAAAACACACACACACACACACACACACACACACACACACACACACACACACACACACACACACACACACACACACACACACACACACACACACACACACACACACACACACACACACACACACACTGAGAACCAACCATATTTCAACCGCCTTTTAAAAATAATCCTGATGAGCTCCCAAAGTGCTGCACACCACAGGTCAGACTCCCAAGCCCAGTTCCTCAGGTGGCGTGTTCCCGTGTCTCCCAGCAAGGTGTAACATCCCCGGGGAGGCAGGCGAGAAGATAGCAGGAGGAGGCGCGCAACTATCAAAGGTTACACAGGAGCGACATCAAAGCCCATCACTGCCATAAAATGTACCGCCCAGAGAGGGAAAGTGAGGCAGCCTTGGGAGGGGAAATTTCTGAGACATCCCAGAGTGGCGGCGAAGGAGGTGCGGGCGTCTCACAACAAGGACCAGAGGGAGGGGGGAAAGGAGTGGGGAAAAGGGGGGATATACCAGTTCAAAACAAGAAATAAGTTATAGGAGTTGTTTATTCCTCACGGCAGAGGTAGTGAGGCAAAAATGCAAGGAACAAAGGAGAAAAATACTGATTCACAGAAGAGAGGAAAAAGTGTGGATATTAAATGTTTATTGCTAAGACGAGAAGGTAAAGACAAGTTCATAACAAGAAATAAGTTAAAGGAGTTGTTTGTACCCCTATGGCAAGGATACTGAGACAAAAATGCGAGGAACAAAGAGAAAAATACAGATTCTCAAAAGGGGTAGAAAAAGTGTAGCTATTGAGTGTCTATAAAGCTAGGAAGAGAAAATACAAGTTCACATAAGGGAAACTGAAGGTGCTGATTGTATCCAGGCGAAGGGAAATCACAGGCTCACAGAAAGGAAGAAAAAGATGTTGAGTGTATCTGACAGGAATAAGAGGGAAAAAAACAAATATGTACAAATGGAAAAAATAGATGTTGAGCTGTCCATGATAAGGGTGAGAAGTGAAAATATTAGCCCTAAAGGAAAAATATATGTGCTGAAGAGGAAAATACAAATCACAGATGGAAAAATATCACAACAGGGAAAAACTGGGAAACCTCGAACATAAAACCATTAAGAAAAAAAAAATCTACCGTTATGTGACAAAGTAAACATGAACGAAACAGAGACATGAAAAGTACGTGACACAAGGAGGAGGAAAGACAGGCACAGAATATGAGAGAGAGAGAGAGAGAGAGAGAGAGAGAGAGAGAGAGAGAGAGAGAGAGAGAGAGAGAGAGAGAGAGACAGGACATCACAAGCTCTTCAGTCTCAGATGAAGGAGGCGCTGAAAGAGGCGATGTGGATGACACCTCGACCTAGGTAAATGCATCTCTCTCTCTCTCTCTCTCTCTCTCTCTCTCTCTCTCTCTCTCTCTCTCTCTCTCTCTCTCTCTCTCTCTCTCTCTCTCTCTTTTCAAACTGGTGTTTATTTGTCTTATTCATGTCAAGCAGAATTGTATTTACATCAAACATGGAATCACTGACTGACACTCTCTCTCTCTCTCTCTCTCTCTCTCTCTCTCTCTCTCTCTCTCTCTCTCTCTCTCTCTCTCTCTCTGCTAGGATCCAAAACAGTCACAAATCAACCAACAACAAATGACCACAGTGACAGACAGGCGCTAACTACCTCACACAAGCGCCGGGCAGGATTATCGTGTCTATTTTTACTCCACTCTTAGTAAAGGTGAAAACGAGAAAACATGATAAAAATAGAGGAAACCAATAAACCAATACAGGCGAGATTTGTAATCCTAGAAACGTGGAGAGGAAAAAGAAGAGGATTATGATCAAAGGAGGAGGAGAAGGAGGTGAATGAGGAGGTGGAGGAGGAGAAGGAGGAGGAGGAGGAGGAGGAGGAGGAGGAGGAGGAGGAGGAGGAGGAGGATATACTCCGGGCAGGTAGAAGTAGTGAAAAATATATATATCTTTGGAGGAAGACAACAATATGTAGGAGAAGGAGGAGGTGGAGGAGGAGAAGGAGAATGAGAAGCAGAAGGAGAAGGAGGAGGAGGATGATGAGGAGGAGGACGGGGGGAGAAGGAGAAAGAGGAAGAAGGTAAAGACGAGGACGAAGAGGACAAGAAAGTGAAGAAGGACGATAACAAACGAAAGAGACGAAGAATAAATATAGGACAGATGGCAAGAGCAGGAGGAGGAGGAGGAGGAGGAGGAGGAGGAGGAGGAGGAGGAGGAGGAGGAGGAGGAAGACAGATAACCATAAAAGAATAATCCAAGAAGAGAGAGAGAGCATGTCAAGGAAGAGAAGAGAAAAGAAACTGAGAAAGAAATAACAGCAAAAGGAAATTCAATAAAACACGAGAAAATTAGATAAAAGAAAAGTAAAATGAACAGAGCCATGGCAGAAATTAAGAAAAACAGACGTGAAAAAATAAAAACGAAAAAAAGAAAGGCAGACATAAAAGGAAATCACAGAAAATTAAAGAGAGAGAGAGAGAGAGAGAGAGAGAGAGAGAGAGAGAGAGAGAGAGAGAGAGAGAGAGAGAGAGAGAGAGAATGGTAATATCAGCAATTGTGGAGAAAGAGAAGGATAGGCAAGAGTTATGGAGGAAAAGGAATTAAGAGAAAGGGAGGAGGAAAAGAAAGAAAATCTCTATTTACAGCCAACGAAAGGAGCGGAAGGAGAGATAGATATGGAGAAAAAGAAGAGAAGGAGAAGCGGACGAGGATAAGGAAGATAAGGAAGGACGATTAAGCAAAGAAAAATGTGTAGATGGTAATTTATCACCGTAACGCGAGAGAGAGAGAGAGAGAGAGAGAGAGAGAGAGAGAGAGAGAGAGAGAGAGAGAGAGAGAGAGAGTACTAAACCAAATAATAAAATATTCGTTAATGAGTCTCTTATTTGCTTCCGCTAATAAGGCAAATACTACATTCTGTCTCTCTCTCTCTCTCTCTCTCTCTCTCTCTCTCTCTCTCTCTCTCTCTCTCTCTCTCTCTCTCTCTCTCTCTCTCTCTCTCAGGAAAATAATATTAGTTTTTTCCTCTTTTTTCATACAATGATTACTTCACTAATTAGCTAACTAACAAACTGGCCAAATATGCAAACGAACAAACAAACCAATCAATATATCAATGAATAAATACATGAATAAGTAAGCCAACAAATAAATCATCAGACGAAAGAATAACCAACAAAAACAATAACAGCTGCACCGCCAACACAAAAGAAAAAGAAAAAGAAACGAAAGAAAGAAAGGAAGCAGAAAGAAAGGAAGTGTAAAAAAGTCAGGCAAAAAGAAAAAAAGAGAGGAATAAGTGAAAATAAGACTAACAAGTGAAAAAAACATATCTTTCTCAAAAAAAAAAAAACCAGAAAGGAAAACAAATAAAAATGAGTAAAATATGTATATGGTATTAAAAAGTTATGTGAATGAAAGAATTAAAGAGATAAAACAATAAATAATATATAGAAAAAAACTTTATTTCTCTTTCTGAATGACGCAAAGCTTAGAAGTCGTTGCGGGAAATAAAAGTTTGGCTGACCAGAAAATGAAATCAAACAAGGTAACTTTTTCTGCCTGGGAGAGGGAGAGGGAGAGGGAGAGGGAAAGAGAGAAAGGGAGAGGGAAGAGGAGCATGAGGGAAATTTACCAAACTGGCTTTATTCTTAACTGCTGATATCTCTCTCTCTCTCTCTCTCTCTCTCTCTCTCTCTCTCTCTCTCTCTCTCTCTCTCTCTCTCTCTCTCTCTCTCTCTCTCTCTCTCTCTCTCTCTCTCTCTCTCTCTCTCTCTGTATTTTATCAAGAGGGAACAGGGACGCAACCAATTACAATAGAGACAAAGGGAAGGAAAGAAAGAACAGGGAAATTGATAAAAAAAGGAAAAAAAGATGGACTGAAGACGAAGAGAGAGACACAAGAATGTTCATAGAAACTAACCAATTCAACAAAAGGACGTACGAGAGAGAGAGAGAGAGAGAGAGAGAGAGAGAGAGAGAGAGAGAGAGAGAGAGAGAGAGAGAGAGAGAGAGTATATGAGTGATTGAGGTGTTAATGGTGATGATGATGGGAACAGATAGCTGGATAATGCCATGAAAGATGAGCAACCATGATGAATGAGGATGATGCAGATAAAGGAAGAGGAGGAGGAGGAGGAGGAGGAGGAGGAGGAGGAGGAGGAGGAGGAGGAGGAGGAGGAGGAATGCGTAGATTTAAGAGAGGAAGGTACCTAGAAAAAAAATGATGATGAAAGAGAATCATGAGAGAGAGAGAGAGAGAGAGAGAGAGAGAGAGAGAGAGAGAGAGAGAGAGAGAGAGAGAGAGAGAGAGAGAGAGAGAGAGAGAGAGAGAGAGAGAGAGAGAGAGAATAAAGGCAGTGAAAACATGAAAACAGAGCGATAAATGTGGAGAGAGAACATTTGTAACGAAAACAGAAAGTAAAAAAAAAAGGAGAAGAGCGATAGAGAATAAAAATGCGAAGAGGAGGAGGAAAGGAAGGGAAGAGAAGTAGGAAAAATGAGCTTGAGATGAAGAGAAAGTTAGGAAGTTGTATGAAGGAGTGTGATGAGGCCTTAAAGAGTGACGTATACACACACACACACACACACACACACACACACACACACACACACACACACACACACACACACACACACACACACACACGAATGCAGGTACGTCAAGATAAATAAGAAATATAAATGCAAAAAATAAAAGAAATGGAAGAGATAAGCCACGTAACTGAACATTTAACCAAAAAATACCAACATACAAAGTGAAAAAATAAAGAAAAGACATAAACAAATACATTAAATAAGACCAAATGAAAGAGGGTTAAGAAACATAAAAAAAAGGATAGAAAGGGGAGAAACAAAGGAGAAGGATGCAGAAAGGTGAGCTAATAAGATAAAAGGAACTGAAAACAAAACAGTGCATAAAAGTATTTTCAAGGACACGGAAAGAGAGAGAGAGAGAGAGAGAGAGAGAGAGAGAGAGAGAGAGAGAGAGAGAGAGAGAGAGAGAGAGAGAGAGAGAGAGAGAGAGAGAGAGAGAGAGAGAGAGAGAGAGAGAGAGAGAGAGAGAGAGAGAGAGAGAGAGAGAGAGAGAGAGAGAGAGAGAGATTTACGATGGAGGAGATGCGAAAGATAAAACTAGAACACCATAAACATCGAAAGAAGAAAGAAGAGAAAGAATGAATAGAATAAAGACGAAGAAGCAACAAGAATGACCCGATATAAAGGAGAAAAGTGAAAGAGAAGAACAGGAATAAAAGGAGAATAAGAGATAAGAGAATCCGAAAAAAAAAAGTCAGGAGAGGGAAGGAGGAAGGGGATAAGAAATCAAATATTCACGAGGGGGGAAGAAAAAACATGATAAAGAAAGAAAGAATGAAGGAAGAAAAAGAAGACCGGGATAAAAAAAAATACACATGCAGACGAAACGGAAGATAAGAGGACGAAGTTGGAATTTGAGAAAAGATTAGAAAGGAAATTTAATGAAAGGTGTGATCCTTTGAAAAGCAAAAATACCTGAGCCATAAAAGCGAATGAATATAAGTTGGAAAAGTGCTGGAGGAGGAGGACGAGGAGGAGGAGGAGGAGGAGGAGGAGGAGGAGGAGGAGGAGGAGGAGGAAAGAAGGATGGAGGAAAGATGCGAAGAGACGCACAGAGGAGATAAGGTGAGTGAGGAAAAACTATGCATTATGTAAGCCAAAGGAAAAAGGAAAGAAGAGAGGAAGGAAAAGATGGAGGTGAAGGAGGGAAAAAAGGAGGGAAGGAGGAAAAGGAGGAAGAGCGATATGCGTCTCGGAGGGAATATAAGAGGAATAATAGACATGTACATACATAAATGATACACACACACACACACACACACACACACACACACACACACACACACACACACACACACACACACACACACACACACACGAAGAATTCCACAATATTCACTGCCCACACTAAAGTTTTATGCATGACTCTTCATCTCCTTCCTTTTTCCCTCTTTCATCCTCATCCTTTTCCCTCCCTCAGCTTCCCCTTTTATTCCTCTCCATCTTCCTCCTTTTTCCCCCTCTCAGTCTCCTCATTTTTCCTTTCTCAGCATCCGATTTTTTTTCCTCCAGCAGCCTCTTCCAGCCTCCTCCTTTTTCTTTCCTCCTTCAATCTCCTTGCGTCCTACCCTCAAACTAACCCTGCCTTCTCTCCCAGTCTGACCCTGCCTCCTCTCCCAACCTTACTGCCTAGCCTTGTCTCCTCTGACAGTCCGACCCTGCTTCCTCTCCCAGCGTAACTATGTCTAACCTTGCCTCCTCTACCAGCCTCCCCTTATCGCATCTCCCAATCTAACTCTGCCCTCACAATCTGACCCTGCCTCTTCTCCCAGCCCAATTCTGCCTAACCTTGCCTCCTCTCCCAGCCTCCCCTTGCCTCCCCAGTTTCACTCCTGCAGGCGGGGACGCTGTAGGGTTTAGCTTCCGCGGAAACAAGGCGGCGGGCGTAGTGGCTGGGCTGGTGTGACGCAAACGAGGAATTTTTGACCAGAAATCGATAACTATTTGCCCTCAACCTGCCCTTCCTGTCCTTCCTCACCCTCTTTTCTCTCCTTTTCTCTCCCACTCTTACTCACTCACTCGTTTCTCCACCAATCAGACTCGTTTTTATTCATGTTGTTTACGCATCCACCAATTTCGTAATTTTGGTGTCTGCGGGTAAAATGTGACGCCTTTCCTCAATGGTGTGGTCACCGTGTTGTGGCGTACAGGTGTAATGCTCAACTGTTGTGTCATTAAAACCACCGAGGCACACTTTTACAACCGTCATTTCGTTTATTTATTTATTTTTTTTTATCCTTTCATATTTTCCTCGCTCTCTGGAGTATAAACACCACGTACCTTTATTTAGTGTTATTTTTAGTACACGCATCACACTCGTTTTTGCATCGTTGCCAAAACCACCGGTACTTGTTAAAAGCTTCCCTATTTCACGCTGCACCTCCACTTCCCTTCCTTCCCTTTCCTGTCACCTCTCTGTTCTCGTTACCCCGCCATCCCCTTCCCTCACCCCCCACCCATCTCTCCCTTCCCTTTACCTCTTCCATTCTTTCCCTGTCGTCCTTTTCCACCTCTTATTGTCATCCCCTCTTACATTTTCTTACTCTCTTCTATCCCATATTTCCTCCTTAAACACCCCCTTTCCCCTTTCCTTTCTATCACCCACTTTACCTATCTCTCAATATCCTTCCCTTCCCTCCGTCTCCTACCTATCACTCCCAATCCCGCCCCTTTTCCTTGACATTCCATCGTTTTTCCTTCCCTTCTCCCTCCCTTCCTCTCTTCCTCTACTCCCCAGCTATGAATCTCTCCCCCTCCATCTCTCTCCCTTTTGCAGCCTCTCCTCCTGTCTCCCTCTCTTCCCCCTTCCATCACCTCCCTGTTACCTGTTGCAAGTTGTTCATGTGTGTTGTGTGTGTGTTGTGTGTGTTGTGTGTCGATATATAAACTGTCCACCGCCACGCATACACCAAAAATAAAGTTCGAAATATGGTTTTTACACATGTGAACTACCAGTTAACACAAACACACACCCACACTCTCTCTCTCTCTCTCTCTCTCTCTCTCTCTCTCTCTCTCTCTCTCTCTCTCTCTCTCTCTCTCTCTCTCTCTCTCTCTCTCTCTCTCACATTGTTTTCTCTCCCTTCTTATCTGTCTTTCATCTTTTTCCACTCGTTCCTTTCCACCGTTATTCTCTTGTTTCTCTCCTCCTCTTTCACTCCCTATCGCGATGTGCCTTTTCTTTTCTTTTTCATGTTTCTCCCTACTTCCTCCCCTCTTGCACAAATTTGCTCTCTCTCTCTCTCTCTCTCTCTCTCTCTCTCTCTCTCTCTCTCTCTCTCTCTCTCTCTCTCTCTCTCTCTCTCTCTCTCTCTCTCTCTCTCTCTCTCTCTCTCTCTCTCTCTCTCTCTCTCTCTCTCTCTCTCATGCAAAGGTCAGTTTAGTTGCCTAACTTTTTTATCAGGTAACAGTGACACATACGAATCAAGGGCAGTTTATTACCATACCTAACCACGTAATATTCAGGATCTAGTAACTTTTTTATTTAGTGGCAGCGACACGAGTACAAACCAGGCCAGTATTACCAGCACTGAGTCCAGCCCTGCTCATTACACTGCTCCATATTCTATGTAGACCTGTATTTTTAAGCGCAGTTCTCTCATTAGCATTATTTTAAAGGCCAGAGAGGATTGATATGGTTTTTATGAGTGTTTTATTCCTGTGAAAGTCTATAATTTTTGTTATACTACCATTGGACTCATGAAAACACTCTTAAAGACGCTAATGACCTTCACTAGAACCTGTTAATTATTTCACTACCAAATAGGCTCAGTGTTTTTTTTATTTATTTTTTTTTTATTATTTAAACATATCCACAATAAGGCTCAAAGTTTTACGCTGGATATAAGACTATTTAAAAAAAAACAATATATACAATAATTACATAAGTTATAAATATGAAATTCACACTAAAAAAAAAAGCACAATTATATATACAAGTTTTAGGCTTAGTTCAATTCAGTACAGCATTACAAGACTGTATTAAGATTTGTCGTGATGATTACGTTAAGAATTACCACTAATGACTCGTCCACTACTGTTATACCTCCATCTACTCTTTTCTGACAGATAGCTGGGGATTTTATGATACCTGGAAATTGCATCTGTACTGAAAGGATTAAAGGAAGTAGAAATTATATGTCGAAATATTCAGGAAAAAAAACAACAACAACAACAACATCAACAACAATAGCAACAAAACAACAACAAAACAACAACAACAATAACAACAACAACAACAACAAAACAATGACAAAACAACAACAACAACAACAAAACAATGACAAAACAACAACAACAAACACCCACAAAACAACAACAACAAACACCCACAAAACAACATCACACCCACCACTAAAGCACAACAAACAAACAAGCAAATACACAATAAATACACCTATCTACAAACAACAATAACGAAAGCAGCAGCACTCCATCAATGAACACCAGACAACAGGAACAACAATCAATCAACAACAGCGCAAAGGACCCGTTGCAAAGGCACATTCCACGCCAACTACCGCACAGGACGAGACCCGGGCCAGTATTACCAACACACCACCAAGGGCAGCATTGCCACACACACACACACACACACACACACGTCCATCCCTGACCTCATACTGTGTGGGGCTAATGTTGAAAAATTTATGCTTTTATCACTGCCACGGTTTACTGCGCTGTGACGGACGGGGAAATGACCGACATTATGTTGTCAGCGTGGTAAAAATAAAAGTGTTCCGTGATATTTTGAGTACAAGAAATGAAGTGGAATTCTGTGTAAAATAAATAAAAGTCAAACAAAATAAAAGGTATGTGAAGTCCAGTTAACATTTTAATTTACATTTTTCTTTAATGACTGCTCTTAACTGATTCCTAATGTAGAGAAGCATTTGATCAATAATTTATTGCATATACAAAAACATATATCGCATTTTACGAAAGGCTTGTGATGGTTATTTATTAATTAGTCACTGCAAATGACAGACTTTTACGGAGAAAAAATCCGTGAACAGATTTTGAAAATCTATCAAAGTCTATCGTAATTACAACACCGACGATGATGATAACAACAACAACAATAATATTAATAGTAGTACAAGTAGCAGCAGCAGCAGCAGCAGCAGCAGTAGTAGTAGTAGTAGTAGTAGTAGTAGTAGTAGTAGTAGTAGTAGTAGTAGTAATAATAATAATAATAATAATAATAATAATAATAATAATAATAATAATAATAATAATAATAATAATAATAATAAATATCAACAAAGCAATAATCCCCCAACGCACCCGTCTTGTACGAGTATTAGACTTCTTAGGCGTGTGACAAAAATCAGGCCAAAAAGAAAACGTAATGCTAATGTGACAGTTTGCACGAAAGTTTGGCTCGCTGTGCAGTCTGGTGTCATGTCTGTCTCTCTCTCTCTCTCTCTCTCTCTCTCTCTCTCTCTCTCTCTCTCTCTCTCTCTCTCTCTCTCTCTTGGGTACGGTGGTGGGTCCTGCCGCCGCGCCCTCCAAAAAGTTGTCCCCTTAACACTTCAGCGAAGGGGAGGAAAATATTCGCAAAAACGGACGGACTGCATCGGGAGACTTAAACGGCGGGAACTTTTAACGTCTAGAACTTTTCCTTCTCTATATCATTTGAACTTTTCCTTCTTGCCGCCTTCATTTCTTCGTCTTGGTCGTCGTCTGCTTCTTTTCTTCTTTCTTCATAGTTTCAGTGAAGACCCGTCATTCATATTTTAGTGAGTGAATGTTCCCATACGTACTTCCTGTAACGATGAACGATAGAATGAGTGGGAGGAAGGCTGTGGTCTGGATAGGATGCAGTTACTATTATTAATTTTCATTTCTCCTTCCCTTCCTTCTTTTCTTCTTTTCCACTTTTCTCCTGCACCTTCTCCCCTTTTACTAATTTTCCTTCTTGCTTCTTCACTGCAGGTTATCATTATTTCCTTTCTCTTCCTTTCTTCCTTCTTTACCTTCACCCTTGTTTTCTTTCTCGCTCCGTCAGTGCGAGTTGCCATTCTGTACTTTCTCTTCTTCCTTCTTCTCTGCCTTACTTCATTCCTTCATCACGAGTAAGTATCCTTAACTTTCCCGCCTCCCTTCCTTTGCCGCTTCTTCTTCTCTTTTTTTTTTTTTTTTTACTGCCTTTCCTCGCCTATCCAAGTTAGTATTCTTCACTTTTCCTTCTTATTCCTTCCTTTTCTGTCCTCCTTCGTTCCTTCCCTTTCTCCACTTCATAGGACTTAACCAATCTTTACTTTACTCTCGCGCCTTCTTTTCCCTTCTTTCCCTCCTTCCTTCCTTCTTTCCTCCCTTCCTTCCTTCCTTCCTTCGCTGCTCCTTCATTCTGGTGACGGCGAACAAAGTAAGAGCTATGCATTCCCTCCACCCCCCACCCCTCTGTGTCCCGGTGTCCCGCTGTCCATCACCCGTCCTGAAACCCGCCGCTCCGACACACAATTTTGGAACGCAGACTCGGGTGCGGATTTTCACTGTCAACGTGGTGATGGAGGAGCGGCGCGAAAATGAACTGCGAGGGATCTAGACGAGGGGCCGAGAAGGGAGTGCAGGAGAAGGTGCGCGGCGTTGGAGAACCACCAAAACCCAGATTGAGAGGGGGGGGCGGGGAAGGGACTAGTGTATAGGAATGTGTGCGTGTGGGTGTATGTGTGAAACTGGAGATACCTGCGAGTGGCGAGGGACGAGGAGGTATGACAGAGAGTGGGTAAATCAGATTGAGAGAGGTGTAGGTGGAATATGAGATGCGCAAGTAGGTGCCTGAGAGAGAGGAAGACTAAGTTGAAAGGAAGGATGAAAGTGACTGAGAGGGATGCGAACATGAAAGGGAAAGTGAAAGTAAATGACCAAGGGAGGAAGACGAAGTTGAAAGAGATGAAAGTAGATGATTCAGAAAGACAGGAAAGCGAAGTTGAAAGGGAGGATGAAACTAGATGACAGAGGAGGAGGAGAAGGCGAAGTTGAAAAGAAAGGGGAAAGTAGATGACAGGGAGAAAGGAAGGCGAAGTTGAAAGAGATGAAAGTAGGTGACTAAAAGAGAGGAAGACGAGCAAGAAAGGGGAGATAAAAGTAGTCGATGACTGGGAGAGAGGCAGGCGAGTTGAAAGGCAAGATGGGATACTGTGAATAGGTAACAAAAGGAATAAAAAGAAGGAATAAGGAGGGGGCAATGAGGCGAGACGAAGAGGGTAAGAGACCATTGAGTGTGAGAGAAAGATGAATAGGGAGACTAAAGGGAACAAACAAGAGTAGTACAAAAAGTGGACGAAGGAAGTAAAACCTTAATAAAAAGGGAAAGGAACTACTTCTGAGAGGGACAAAATTTCAGATTGAGAGGAATAGATTGGGTGTATGATTGACTACATGAGTGAATGACTGAATAATATAAAACGCAGAAGGTGATTGCAAGTGGAGGGGAAACGCAATTGCTAGGGACGAAAGCGTGCAGTGGAGAGAAAAATCCTGCAAATGAGAGGGACTAGAACGCAAGGAAGAGGAAAGAGGAGAGTACGAAGGACCATAAGACACAGGAGGGTGATAAAACTAGCAGCGGGAAGGGAACGAAAACTGCAGCGGGAAGAGACGGGAAGACATACCAGACTGGAGAGACAAGACACATTACTGTGATTACCCAGAGACAGAACAGGATGACGACAGGTAAAGAGAAAACACAATAGAAAAAGAGAAACACTGATGAAAACTTTAAAGTAAAATACACATAAAACAAGAGGCTGAAAAAAAAAGCGATACAAACCTAAAACATGAACCTAAAAAAAAAACAGAAAATACCGAATCAATCTTAGAAACAACTGAAGAAATTTAAAACGAGAAAAGCGATGACAACCATAAAAACAAATGTCCCTAGAAAATGAAACAACAAAACAAAAACACAGACACACACCTTAAATATGAAAAGGACATCATTTACTTTCACTCCTTTCCCTCCTTCTTCTCCTTGCCGTTATCATCCTCCTCCTCCTCCTCCTCCTCCACGTATTTCCCGATGAGAACCAGCACACCAGCCCATGCCAGCCTTCTTACCTGCAACAGAAAACAGAAAATGAACATAAAGAAAACGATAAAAGGGCGAGTCACGTGTATACAGAAAATGGTTTGCGCGATAATATAAATAGAGCCACGCGGGGGACAAGGGAGCTAATACATCGTCCTCCAGCGCCGAGGTTCCACAAGGCGCAAGAGGGTGGGTGTCCGCATAGGAATTCGGTCTTAAGGGAGGCGGTGAAAGGCTCCCTCGGAGATCTTTATGTGTTGTTCTTGGTATTCAGCAGCTATTACTACGCGTATGAGAGTGGGCCCCCTCACACACCCCCTTCTGTGCGCCCAGCCACGCCATCTCGCTGTCCTCCCGCCACACAGCTTCCACATACCGGCCTTTCTCTCTCTCTCTCTCTCTCTCTCTCTCTCTCTCTCTCTCTCTCTCTCTCTCTCTCTCTCTCTCTCTCTCTTTGAAGAAATGAACGAACAAATGAACGAAAGAAAGAATAAAGAAACAAACGAATGAACAAATGAACGGATGAATGAACAAATGAACGGACGAATGAACAAATGAACGGATGACGAACAAGCGAGCGAGCGAACGACAGAACGACAAGATGGTGCAGAACGGTTGAGTGGCTTTGCGCTGTCATCAAAAAATCGGTTTATAAACTTTCTTCAATATGTTTGTGAGAGAGAGAGAGAGAGAGAGAGAGAGAGAGAGAGAGAGAGAGAGAGAGAGAGAGAGAGAGAGAGAGAGAGAGAGAGAGAGAGAGAGAGAGAGAGAGAGAGAGAGAACTGTGGAATAAAAATCAATAAGTAAAATAGGTGTCGTTATCTCTTCCCTCCCCGGAGCCACGAGCGTTGCGTTTAGGCCTCGTCACCGGCAGCCTGAAGGGAGTCACCTAATGCCCTCCTGAGAGCCGCGACACGCACCACACTGAGGGAAAGTGGTGCTATTTCCATCCCGAGAATGACAGTGAAGGAAGACAGCGGAACAGTGAAAGAGGAGCGGGACGCAGAGGAGGAGGAGGAGGAGGAGGATTAACCAAAATTACAAACGAAGACAAGATACTGGGAAATCTGTTGGCCTATAACGAGGCTATCTCCTGCACAGTTACAATTGTTAAGCTATGTGTGGGAGAACAGAATGGAATGGAGCAACGAACAGAAGGAGGAAGAGGAGGAGGAGAAGGAAGATGAAGAGGAGAAGAAAGAGGAGGAGG
>NC_087185.1:7857500-7867500 GCF_035594125.1 Scylla paramamosain
TTCCTGGCGCCACACAGGTGACCGTTTCTCATTAAGCAGCTAATCGTGTTGCCTTTAGCGGCTTGGAAATCTGGAAGCCAATTAAGCAAACCTTTCTTGAAGTCTTGTGTTTAAGGGAAGGTTTCTCGCATGAACAGACGCGGTTTAAGATGCAGGACTAATCAGTAAGTAATTAAGATTTCTTACAAGAATATGAATTTGGGTTGTGATCTGAATTCAGGTTATATTCTGCACTTACATCCTTGTGTTTTGCGTCCTCTCTCTGAATTCTAAGTCCTCTGATCTCTTGAAAGACACCTACAAAACTTGACACTGGTACGTTCTTAGATCAGAGGACTTAAGTTCATAGACTCGACATAGTGGAAGCCAGTGCTGCATGTTATTGGACTTCTGACCACAACTGTACATAGAGTTTCACGATTAAGCACAACTTGGGATTCGAAACTACAAAGAACAACACATCAGAAACAGATGCTGGAACCGCCCACTATGTGCAGAAAGACGACACTCAGTCTTACACAAAGGATTACGAGGGATAACAAACAGTACGACAAGGCTGTTTCATCACACTGAAACTGAACCATTAGCTGCCTCAAACAATTATTTCAGATTTATTAATATCACAAATATCCTCTTACTGGCCTGGAGCTAAAATGTAATAAAGAATGATCAAAGAACTTCATATATGTACAAAGACTCATCAGTGTGAGTAGCAAATGAAACGCGGCAGGATTTCCCCGAAGACATTTTTATACACATACAGTACCAAAGCTTCTTTATCAAATGAAAAATTATACCAAATCACGGAAGAATTTCAAGACTCTCTTTAATTAAAAAAAAAAAAAAAAAAATCACGCTATTGGAGCGAAACGCCAAAGCGGACCAAAAAGTTCTGAATTCTGATGAAAAAAAAAAAAATCGAACCAAAATAGCAGACAAAATAAATAATGTTTCCTAGCAAATATTTTTTTTTTTGAGTAGAAGATTAATAAAATAAATAAATAAATAAATATTGCATTGAACTAAAATACCACACTAGACAAAAAAAAATAATAATGTTTCCCAGCAAATCAATTTCCAGAGTGCAAAATGAACAAAACTACAATATGAATAAATAAATAAATAAAAATTACATCGAAGCGAAATAACAAAGCAAACAAAAAAGAACATTAACGATTCCTAGCAAATGAATTTCCTGAGTGCAAAATAAACAAGCTAAGTGTGGCAGCTTCCTTACCCCTTCAACAGGTCCAGGGAGGCTAAGAATGAGTCAGGGGCCGATAGACGCTTCACCATTATCAGAATTCTCCCCTAAACCCAGCATCTCCCAGGGGCGGCCGTGTTAATGAGAGTATCACCGAGTATCACAAGACTCATCACACTCGTTATCCCGGCGAGGGGAGAGGTGGGGGGGCGGGGAGTGGCCAGGAGGGAGGGGACAGACAGAGGAGAGGACGAAGGAACGATAACAAGAGCGTGAGGGAATGGGTGCAAAAAAGAAGGTAAAGGAAGGAAGGTACGAAAATAGGAACAATGAGGAAATGGAGAGAAAATCGAAGCAAGATGAGGGGGAAGAAAGAAGGAAACAGCAGGAGAGAAAAAAAAATGGGAGAGGAGAGAATTAGAAGTGAAGAAGGAAGTGGAAAAGAGGAAAAGTGACAGGAAGAAGCAAGGAAGAGAACAAAAAAGAAAGGGGAAAGTAGGAGCGGAGAAAGAAGGGAAGGGGAAAAAAGAAAAAAGTAGCAGAAGAGATGGAAGAACAAGGAAAAGAAGAGAACAAAGAAGAAGGAAGGTAAAAGCAGGGAAGGAGTAAGAAGGGAAGGGGAAAGGCGAAAGAGGAAAAGTTGAGGAAGGGATGGAAGAACACGGAAGAGAAGAGAACAAAGAAAGAAAGTGGGAGGAGGGAAAGAGGAAAAAAATGAAGGGGAAAAAGAGGAAAAATAGCGGGATGAATTGAGGAACATGGAAGAGAAGAGGAAAAAGAAGGAAGGCGAGAGAAGGGAAAGGAGAATAAAGGGAAAGTGAAAAGAGGAAAAGTAGAGGGAGGGATGGAAGAACACGGAAAAGAGGAGAACAAAGAAGGTGAAAAGGCATATGTAGAAAGAAGAGAAAGGACAAAAGAGGAAATATGGAGGGAAGGATGAAAGAACACGGAAGACAGGAGAACAATGAAGGAATGAGAGAAATGGGGAAGGAGGAAAGATAGCAGGAGGGCATGAGGAAAGAGGAGGAACGCACGATGAAGCAGGTAAAGGAGGCAGAAGGAAAGAGGAGAAGAGGGAGCCATTAGCCTCACTAAACGCTTCATATGTACCACTTGCAGCAACCTGTTTGAAGCAAGTAACCAAGCCCTTCCCTGTCCTCCCTCCGCCCTCCTTCCTCCTGTTCTTCATCGCCTCCTTCAGGTAATAGAGTTAGCCGCCGCCACGCCTTGAGCAGCAGGTGTAGCGGGGCTGATCTTTCAGAGTGCGAGCAAAGCTGCGTTACAACACACACACACACACACACACACACACACACACACACACACACACACACACACACACACACACACACACACACACACACACACACATTCTCTCTCTCTCTCTCTCTCTCTCTCTCTCTCTCTCTCTCTCTCTCTCTCTCTCTCTCTCTCTCTCTCTCTCTCTCTCTCTCTCTCTCTCTCTCTCTCTTAGTCAATCAGTTAATGAGATACGATCACAAGACAGTGAAAAAGGGTGACATTTATCTCTCTCTCTCTCTCTCTCTCTCTCTCTCTCTCTCTCTCTCTCTCTCTCTCTCTCTCTCTCTCTCTCTCTCTCTCTCTCTCTCTCTCTCTCTCTCTCTCTCTCTGATATGACTTTCAGCATTATATATTTTCTTAAACAAAATCACGAAAAAAATGTTATGAAAATGCGTTACATGATACAGAAATTTGTCATATTTAATTATACTGAGAGTGATAACTATACGAGGCTGGAACCAATGGAACCAATGGAACCAAGACCACAGCCCAGTATTCACTCTTGGCGGTCTGGAAAGCTGGAACACCACACCTGATGCCAGTGAGACGCATTTCCAGGCTAAGTTATTGTAGATTATTAAAAGTGAAAAATTAAGTGGAAATTATATGTTTTGGTTTACCGTGGCCTAGTATAGGAAAATAAAACCTGCAAAAATATAACAGCTCAGTGATTTCGGTAATTATAAATATAGTACGGAGATAGAATTCATGTGGCTATGTTTATGTTACTGTATTATGCTTTAGTTCACGCTGCACTACGAAACCATGGAAAAGCTTTAAAAATATTACACGCCACTGACTTCGGCAATTATGAATGAATATACTGCAGCCATATCATTTATTTATTTATTTATTTATTCATTTATATTTTTTTATTTATTTATTTATTTATTTATTTATTTATTCTCGTATTCATTTATTTATTTTATATATATAAATTTCTTTCTTGCTCTCTTTTCCTTTTTAATTTATTTATTTATGCAGCTGCTTAATCAGCCAGTTAATTAGTTAGTTATTTAGCTATATGCGCTTACTTATTTCAAGAATTTAGTTTTTTTGTTGTTTTTTTTTCTTTATTTCGTTATTTATTCATTCATTTATTTATTTATTTATTTATTTATTTATTTATCTATCTATTTATTTATGGTGGTAGTTGTAGGTGGCAGCCAAAACAATGGAAATCCCTGTAATCACACACAGGAACGACTGCGGGGAATTAAAACGTACCAAACAAGTGCTCCCCGTGATGTAATGGAAGTAATAGGGGCGGCCATTAGCGCAATCATTCCATCGTTAAATTACACAACACAGTTACGGTCTAATCTAATGGAATAACGTATCCAGGAAGGAAAATTTACCTACCACCAATAAAAGCGGTCCCAAAAATACGGTTTGGTTCACCTGTAATCGTCACGCTAAATGGAGGTGATTAATTAAGCGATCAAACCCTTTCAAACTCCACACCGTCAGGTCTGCCAGGTAATCATGAACAAATACGCGGCCACTAGGACTCACATAACCCCACTAATATAAAGTACCTGTGTTTATTAGTAGTCAGTCACTCTTTTAACCCCTTCACTGCGAGATGAACAATTTGCACCATTAAGAGCACCGCATAAATTTGCACAAGGATTCACAATAAAGGAACTTGAAGAATATGTACAGCAAAGTCTATATAATGTTGTGGTATGGTCGATGAATAAATGAAATGTCTCAGAGTGTTTAAATAGCAATGAAAGCAGTGAAAGGTTAAAAGCCACGCCATCAGAGCAGACTAGGTAATGATTAACACGAGAATACTGATACTCTTAAACTCGTAATGATATAAGGCAATGTTTTTTTTTTTTTTCTAGTATCATTCAGTTGGTAATGTTTTCTCTACTATGCTCCAGTAGCGATAGTAAGGTAATGCCAATATTTCCTGTACTAGTATCCCATAACACCGCTGTTGAGTGCTGTTCTATAATGTTCTGTAATCTGGTGGTGTGTGTGTGTGTGTGTGTGTGTGTGTGTGTGTGTGTGTGTGTGTGTGTGTGTGTGTGTGTGTGTGTGTGTGTGTGTGTGTGTGTGTGTGTGCGTGTTTGTGGGTGTTTGTGTGTGTTTGTGGTTGTGTGTGTGTGTGTTTGTGGGTGTGTGTGTGAATTTTGTGATTTTTGCAAGTGAATAAATTATAAACAGAATCATTTGTCTAAACTTCCAACATGTTTTTCCTTGGCCATATACTCCCTTCTTCTTCTTCTTCATCTTCTTCTTCTTCTTCTTCTTCTTCTTCTTCTTCTTCTTCTTCTTCTTCTACTCCTCCTCCCCCTCCTCCTCTTCATCTTCCACCTCCTTGGCCGATCTTCATTATATACTTGTGTTTCTTAATACAGATCCTCGTTCTTATCTTTCTCTTTTCCGTATTCTTCCTGCTCTGCCTTTCTTTCTGTACACTCCCCTCATTCTTTTTAATATTCCTCCTCTTTTGCATTTTTTATTACTCGATCATTGTTCCTCCTCCTCCTCTTCCTCCTTCTCCTCTCAGAAAGATAACACTCACACTCTCCTCATACAACACTTATTACATAGTTTCCTCCCCTTCCCGGGAAAAAAAAATACCTGCCCCGCTCCTCCCTCATCACCCCTAAGCTCTTTTCTCTCCCCACAGAAGAAAAACACACCTCATGCCCCATCCAACACCCCTTCCAAGCAACACGTGAGTACCTTCAACACCCCAACACCCCCCCCATTACACCCCACTAACACCATCACCTCACCATACAAACTTACCGCGTCTCCTTCCTTTCATTAACCATCCCATTATCTTTTCTGTCTTTGTCTCGACTTCCTTATCTGTCCTCATCTGAACTTGACAAAATGATACATAGTTAAACCACTAAATAGGTAATATCATAATGGGATCGAAGAATGTTAAAAAAGATACTTGAATACATATAAAATCAAACAACAACAACAACAACAACAACAACAACAACAACAACAACAATAAGAAAAATAACACGAACACAATTCAAATTCACATACAAACATTAGCAAAAAAAAAAAAAAACAGGAAAAAAAAGTTGAAATGAAAAACATCAGTCCATACATGTATTTTCCCCTCCAACAAACACACACACACACACACACACACAGAGAGAGAGAGAGAGAGAGAGAGAGAGAGAGAGAGAGAGAGAGAGAGAGAGAGAGAGAGAGAGAGAGAGAGAGAACCCGTATTTCCATCTGCCATTAACAAGAACCATTTCCAGTGCTCATTTCATCCTCTTTCTTTTGTTTCCTTTTCCATCCGAAGCTTCGAACAAAACGAGCGATACATGAACCGAAACAATGAAGCACCGGAATTCATGGTCTCGATGTTGAACGAAAATATCCTCCAGGCAGTTTTGTTTGTTTGTTTGTCTTTTTTTCGCTTTTTTTCTATTTTTTTTATTAAGGCGTGTGGTTACCTTGAGGCTGGAGAGAGAGAGAGAGAGAGAGAGAGAGAGAGAGAGAGAGAGAGAGAGAGAGAGAGAGAGAGAGAGAGAGAGAGAGAGAGAGAGAGAGAGAGAAGAATTAATTTTTCCATTGATTCACCTTTTATCGATTCTTGTCTCAGAACATACTCTTAATTTCAGTCTTTCTTATTATCATAAATTATTATTATCAGTAGTAGTAGTAATAGTAGTAGTAGTTGTTGTTGTCGTTGTAGTTGTTGTTGTTGTTGTTGTTGTTGTTGTTGCTGTTGTTGTTGTTGTTGTTGTTGTTGCAAGAGTAGCAGCAGCAGCAGTAATATTGGTTTTATTTGTATTTTCTTTCCTGCCCAGCGCTTGTCCACAAATCCACACTTTCTTTCACTCTGCTTTTCTCTCTCTTTCTTACTCTCCTTAACGGAATTTTTATGCGTACTCAAGACCATTTGTATTCCCATTAATTTCCTTTATACCCTTTACTCCTCTCCTTTTTCTTGAACAAATGTGAAACAGTTACTTGCATTTTCATTTTATTGGCAGCAACTCTCTCTCTCTCTCTCTCTCTCTCTCTCTCTCTCTCTCTCTCTCTCTCTCTCTCTCTCTCTCTCTCTCTCTCTCTCTCTCTCTCTCTCTCGTTTTTCTTCTTCACTCCTTCCCAGCTAATTTCCTTTCCGTCTTTCTTTTCTTCTTTCCTTTTCTTCTCCGTATCTTTGTTCTTTTTTCCCCTTTGCCTTCTTTTCAACTTCTTTTCTACCTTCTCTTTTTCCTTTATTCCTTACTCTCTCTCTCTCTCTCTCTCTCTCTCTCTCTCTCTCTCTCTCTCTCTCTCTCTCTCTCTCTCTCTCTCTCTCTCTCTCTCTCTCTCTCTCTCTCTCTGTTAATTAATCCTTTCTTCCCGACTATCTTTCTTCCTTCCTACCTTCTTTTCTTTCTTTCATCCCCCTTCCTCTCTCCCTTCCTTCCTTTCCTTCTCTCTCTCTCTCTCTCTCTCTCTCTCTCTCTCTCTCTCTCTCTCTCTCTCTCTCTCTCTCTCTCTCTCTCTCTCTCTCTCTCTCTCTCTCTCAAATGTAGGCTCAGGGTTTAAAGGTTCATTGGTATTGTATTTTCTAATGTTATTTTATTAAGGGTAAAGTGAACATTAGTCTGTGCATTTTGAGTCTCATCCGGATTATATTTGTTGTTAGAAAGCGTGTATCTGTATTTAATCTATATATTATGCCCTTTGTTTTTTCTTTCTGCTATGTTGCAAGGATATCTCTCTCTCTCTCTCTCTCTCTCTCTCTCTCTCTCTCTCTCTCTCTCTCTCTCTCTCTCTCTCTCTCTCTCTCTCTCTCTCTCTCTCTCTCTCTCTCTCCTGTAGTTCGTGTGGTGGTGAAATTCAGCCTTTAAATAAATTGCAACCTTTGTACCGGACGCTCGTGTTTGGAAGGTAAACTGGACTGGAAATAGCCACTAGCCGATAAAACACAGCACCTTTAAATTACAGGTAGATGGAGTGACGCAGGTAGAAACAGAGGGAGCGATAGAGGCATAGAAAGGGGGAAAGGGAGAAACAGACAAAAAAACGACAGGACTGCGATTACTTCTCTTAGATACAAATGGATACTGATGTAGTTAAAGGTACTGGGAGGGGAAGAGGGAGGGGAAGAGGGATGGAGAGAGGGAGAGGAAAAGGAGATAAATCATACTAACAAACAGGCTCGAAAGAGGAGGAGGAGGAGGAAAAGGAGGAAATGGAGGGGTGATGGGAGAAAAAAGAAAAGAGGTTGAAAACATACTAACAAACATGAAAAGGAAAAGAGGAAGAGATTCAGAAAGGAAAAGGGAAAAAAAGAAGAGATTCGGAAAGAAAAAAAGGGATCAACCACGTAAACAAACAGATTTTATAAGAAAAAAGAAAAAAAAAGAAAAAGCGGAAGACAAGAGAGGTATAGAACAAAAAAAAATATTGGGGAGACTAAAACACACCAACAAATAAGACCCATAGAAGAAAAAAAGAAAGGAACAGGGGGGAAACACAAAAGAAGGGGAAAAACCCACTAACAAACAGGAATCAACGGGGGAAAAATAACAAGGTACATAAGAATTTTAAATCGTTACCCTCGACTCGTTTTAAGGAAGAGAAAAAGTCCCCATAGGAAATGTAAGTGTCAACAGAGGAGGAGGAGGAGGAGG
This sequence comes from Scylla paramamosain, assembly GCF_035594125.1. NCBI lineage: Eukaryota > Metazoa > Arthropoda > Malacostraca > Decapoda > Portunidae > Scylla > Scylla paramamosain. Next base: position 7,865,631 of record NC_087185.1, read on the forward strand.
AGGAGGAGGAGGAGGAGGAGGAGGAGGAGGAGGAGGAGGAGGAGGAGGAGGAGGACGAGGAGGAGGAGGAGGAGGAGGAAGAAGAGGAGGAGGAGGAGGCTTTTAAAATGATGTCGAAGTTTACAAATCGAGTTAAAGTGAGTGTACCAAAACGCTCAGCCATATCATTAAAATAAGATGTACTCTCTCTCTCTCTCTCTCTCTCTCTCTCTCTCTCTCTCTCTCTCTCTCTCTCTCTCTCTCTCTCTCTCTCTCTCTCTCTCTCTCTCTCTCTCTCTCTCTCATATTTATTTCTATTCCGTTCTTTTCGTTCCAGCTTTTCTGTTTTATTTTTCTGTTGCATTTTCTCTCCTCTTCTTTCTCTTCTCACTCCTCTTCCTCCTCCTCCTCCTTCTCCTCGTCCTCCTTCTCCTCTTTCTCCTGTTCCTCTTCCGCTTCCTCCTCCTCCTCCTTCTCTTTCTCCTACTCCTCCTCCTCCTCCTCCTCCTCCTCCTCCTCCTCCTCCTCCTCCTCCTCCTCCTCCTCCTCCTCCTCCTCTTAAGGAACGTGATTGCACATTAAAACTTAAACCCTTAAAAAAAAAAGAGACGTCACAATAAGAGAGAGAGAGAGAGAGAGAGAGAGAGAGAGAGAGAGAGAGAGAGAGAGAGAGAGAGAGAGAGAGAGAGAGAGAGAGAGAGAGAGAGAGAGAGAGAGAGAGAGAGGGATGGGGGGAGAGGACGAAAATAAATCCTTGCACATAAAAAAAAAGAAGAGAAATATAAAAAAAGAGGGAAAGGAGAGGGAAAAAAAGAGGACAAATGGCAGGATGTTGTCATAAATTAGTTTCTCTCCCTTTATGAAACGAGAGATCTAGGGGAGGGAGAAGGAGGGAGGGAAGGGAAAGGGGATAAGGAGATCTAGAGGACGGAGGGAGGGAGGATAAGGAGATCTAGAGAGAGAGAGAGAGAGAGAGAGAGAGAGAGAGAGAGAGAGAGAGAGAGAGAGAGAGAGAGAGAGAGAGAGAGAGAGAGAGAGAGAGAGAGAGAGAGAGAGAGAGAGGGAAACGGTGCAAAAACAAAAAAAAAAAGCGAAAAAGAAGGAAGATGGAGAGTGAAGGCATGAGCGTTGAATAAAGAAAAAAGTGCTGAGAAAATAAAAGACTGAGAGGGAAAGGAGGAGAGAGTAAAAGAGGGGCGAAGGAAGGAGAATGGATGAAGATGGTGGTAAAGATGCTACCAAGGAGGAGCAGAAGGAGGAGGAGAAGAAATAAAAACAGGAAAATAAGGAGTAAGACGAAGAAGACGGAAGGAAAATGGAGGTTAGAAAGAGGGAAGCAAGAAAAAAGAAAAGAAGGTAGGAAAAGGAACTTAGTAAGTGGTAAGAGGCAGGAAATGAAGAACCAGAGATGTAATAAAGATGAAATGAGGTCTGAAGGAAATAAGAAGTACATAAAAATAAATGAAGGGTAAATATAGCACAATCTAACCTAACCTAACCTAACCTAACCTAACCTAACCTATACTAACCTAAGCTAACCTAACCTAAACTATCCTAACCTATCCTAACCTAACCTAACCTAACCTAACCTAACCTAACCTAAACTATCCTAACCTAATCTATCCTAACCTAACCTAGCCTAACCTAACCTAAACTATCCTAACCTAACCTATCCTAACCTAACCTAGCTTAACCTAACCTAAACTATTCTAACCTAACCTATCCTAACCTAACCTAACCTAACCTAAAATATCCTAACCTAACCTAACCTAACCTAACCTATCCTAACCTAACCTAATCTAACCTAAACTATCCTAACCTAACCTATCCTAACCTAACCTAACCTAAACTATCCTAACCTAACCTAACCTAACCTAACCTAACCTAACCT
>NC_087185.1:7872500-7875000 GCF_035594125.1 Scylla paramamosain
TCAATTGTTACGCCTCATATAACTGACAGCAGGAGCAGCAGCATCAACAGCAGCAGCATCAACAGCAGCAGTAATAACAACAACAACAACAACAACAACAACAACAACAACAACAACAACAACAATAATAATAATAATAATAATAATAATAATAATAATGATAATAATAATAATAGTAATAATAATAATAAAAATAATAATACATGACTATATTTTCTTTGCAGTAAGAGGAGGAGGAGGAGGAGGAGGAGGAGGAGGAGGAGGAGGAGGAGGAGGAGGAGGAGGAGGAGGAGGAGGAGGAATATCAGTTTCTTATCATAAAAGGAAACACACACCCACACACACCCACATACACACGCACACCCACCCACACACACAAACACACACACCCACACACACACACACACACACACACACACACACACACACACACACACACACGCCGGTGCCGCAGATCCCTCACCTTCACGGTTCACAATTTATCTGTCTCTCTCTTCGACATTTCTCCTTTACCATCCACCACCATGTTTCACTCCTATCTCTCTCTCTCTCTCTCTCTCTCTCTCTCTCTCTCTCTCTCTCTCTCTCTCTCTCTCTCTCTCTCTCTCTCTCTCTCTCTCTCTCTCTCTCACACACACACACACACACACACACACACACACACACCATCACCACCACCATCACTACTACTACTACTTCTGCTACTGCTACTACTACTACTACTACTACTACTACTACTACTACTACTAACTACTATTACTACTACTACTACTACTGACGAAGAAACACCATCAGGAGGATTCCCCTTCCCCTGGCAGAGTGAGACGTCCCTCGGGTGCAGGTGACGTCAGTGTCTTCCTGCCGCAGTGAGGGGGAAGGGAGGCGAGGGAGGGTGTGATGGAAAGGGGCGGGAGGAGCTGGAGAGTCGGGGCCGTGTAGGGTGGAGGGTGCGAAGAGAGGGCGGGAGGACTAGCACAGGATGGCAAGGACGGCAGGAGAGTATGGAAGATAAGGAGGAAATCAAGGATATTGGAGGAGAGGAGGAGGAGGAGGAGGAGGAGGAAGGAGAAAGGAGATAATAACAGAGGAAGAACAATATTATGAAGGTGAAGGAGGAAGAGCGGCAAAAGAGAAGAAGACGAGAGTAAGAGTGAGAAAGAACAGTGAAATACAAGACAAAGAAGAAGAAGAAGAAGAAGAGAAGGAAGAGTAAGACAAAGAGGAAGACGAGAACTAGAGAGAAAAATGGAGGAAGGCAAGGAGAAAGATGTTGAAGACAAAGAGATGGGGGAATAAGAAAGACAAAGAAGAGGAAGAGAAAGATGAGAACAAGGAAAGAAGAAGAGGAGGAGGAGGAGGATGAAAACAATCACAAAGACGAAGAAGAGAAATAAGTAGAGGAACGTGAAGAAAGATGAGGAAGACGAGAATGAAACCAAGAATAAGGAGAAAGTGGAGAAGGAGGAAGAGGAAGAAGAGGAAAACAAGGAGAACGAGGAAAAGAAAGACAGCGAGACGAGGATAAAATAGTGAGAGATGAAACAGTAAAATATTCATCTAATGTTTGTAATGCGCACCCATAAATCATTAGTTTTTTCCTTAAGTCAGCAAACTTCTTCCTACTGTGGTGGTGGTGGTGGTGGTGGTGGTGGTGGAAAGCCGCACAACAAACCGACACAAAAGAAAGGAAGCAAGGAAAGGAGAAAACTGAACCAGAGGGAAAAATAAAAGTGAGACAAGAAAGACCAGACAAAGGAAAAACATATGTATAAAAAAAAAAAAGAATGTTTGTCTTGAAAAAAAAAAAAAAAAAACAGGAAGAAAGAGAGAATGGAATAAAAGTGCGGAGAAAGATCATTATAAATTTGTAAGGGAAACAGGATACTTATGATAAAGCTGGTACATGGGAAAAATAACGAAGCGGAAAATAACAATAAATTTAATGAAGGAAGCCAACAGACAGGAAAAAAATAAGGAAAGGAATAAAGAATAAAAAAAAACAGCGTACATTTGATTTTATACTTTACTCTTAAAGGAGAGAGAGAGAGAGAGAGAGAGAGAGAGAGAGAGAGAGAGAGAGAGAGAGAGAGAGAGAGAGAGAGAGAGAGAGAGAGATGGGAGGGAAAAAACTTTACATCAAGAAGAGGAAAAAGAACTATTGGCTGGAAGGAAAGAAGAAACCATGCCGGAGGGAAGGGAAGACAAGGAAAAGAAAGGAAAAGAATGAAAAAGAAAGGAAATTAAATGAAACTAATAGAAAAGGAGGGAGAGATAGGAGATAAGAGAAAACAAAGGGAAGGAAAGGAAAGGAAAGGAAAGAAAAGAAAATGGCAAAGAAAGGAGATGGAAACTAATGGAAAAGAAAGGAGGGAAAGGATAGAAGAGGAAAGGAGAAAAGGAAAATAATGGAACAAAAAAGAAGAGAAAAGGAAAGATACAGGAGAAAGTAAACGTCAAAGAAGGGAAAGGAAGAGAAGGAAAGGAAAGAAAAAGAAAGAAA